>NC_060126.1:244273985-244573985 GCF_021461395.2 Schistocerca americana | reverse complement strand
CAAAAATATTTTCATCCATCTCCAAAGAATGAGGTTTCTTACCAAAAAAATGGGATTTTAAATTAATTAGCATTTTGTAACACCAGTTCCAGTCTACTATAAAGTTATTCATTACCCTTGCCGATTTTATAACTCATTTTACATATGTTTTACGCGAATTTTACGTCATATCGAAATAGTTCATGGGTGAAGCGCCGGATGACAGGTGTGCTGACATGAACTACACCAGCAGAAGCTGAAGAATAACAATTTTACGTCATATTATCGATACTTGCAGGTGATTTTATTTATACCGTTCTCGGTATTTCGATCAGAAAAATTCGGACCCTGTTTTTACCTGACCTGTTTCATATTCAGATACTAAATGAATTCTCACTAGGGGTAGCAGCTCCCTCTGCAGGTGCTCCCTGGTATACCACAGGGGAAACAGCTCTCTATGCTTCTTTATGTGCTGTTACTGGGGCCATTGCTATTGTTTTTAACGATGTGTTATCAGGTATTTCAATGTCTGATCAAACACTAGTTATAAGAGCGTATGCTGATGATGTCACGGACCTAACAAATTAAGACGAGGCTCTGCCCATCTCATGTGAGTACAGTGAAAGCTGATACAATTGGGAGATGGGAATATACTACGAATGGTCTGCACCTGCATAGGAGACGGAAACATAGGTTTGCTGAGCTTCTTGCTGATAATGTATGGGGGGGCCACCCTGCAGTTACTGGTGACAGAGTGGCACCTTTTTAGGTTACAATCAGGATTCAGACACCCTGTTTTGATAGTAGTGAAAATAACAGAAGAGCCCACAAAATGTATACAAATATACAGAAAAGTAAAATTAGCTCATTTCATCAAAATATTAGAGAACTGAGTAATAAGGCAGAAGAGATTCTAGTCTGTTTGGAAAATTTTGAGCGCACTGAAAAGATTGACATCCAGTGCCTGTCTGTGCACTGCGTAACCACAGGGTTAGATAACTTATACTTAAAAGATCACACTATTGCAGCTTACTCATGCAGAAATAACATAAGAAAACGAGGAGTTATTACATGCATTAAGACAGAACGAGAGTTCAAAAGCACTGGGACAAGTACATTTTGCAGTGAGCAGCACACAGAAATGTGTGCTTGTGAATTAAGGCTGAAAAATAGTTAACATTTAATTTTAACTGTATATCGACATCCACTCGGAAATTTTGAACTATTTGTGAGGTATCTGTACTCCTTACTGTGCTCTGTGTCCAACAGCAGAAAGCATTTAATAGTCCGTGGTGATTTCACAGATGGATAAAGACTCATTTACATTTACATTTGATAATGTTTTCTTAGATGAAAGTCAGAATAAGAAAATAACTGTTAACCCAGTAACATATGTTCTCTCTGATCATAATGCACAGTTAGTTAGGATAAACAACATAGTACCTTACAGTATGGGTACTCCTTAGTGAAAATCAGATAGAATAATTAATGACTACAGGGCACATATTTTTAAGAATAATCTGTTCCATGTTAAATCCCTATCATCATTTGAAAATAGATTTCTCCATACGCTAATCATAAATGACACTAAACATCTATGTAAAAATCCATGGATCACTTGAGGAATTGATATATCTTGTCAAAAGAAAAGGGACATGTTTCTTTTGGCAAGAACATGTATGAATCAGGCAGATCTTGCACACTACAAAAATATCCGTGATTACTAAGAAAGCTTATTGAAAACTCAAAGGACATGTACACAATGTCAGAAATCAGTACTTCCGGCAACTGACGTAAGGCCATATGAAATGTACTGAAACTAGAGACAGGACAACCCATCACAGAAGAAGACAGGACCACTACTGAACTGAGTGGATAGGCTACAAATGATGAGTCACAGGTAACAAATGCATTTAACAATGATTTCTTATATATAGTAAAAAGCTTAGGGACAAACAGTTAAAGAGCAATATCACAGCAGTATATTGAAAACTTAACTGTCTAAAAACTCAGTCACATGAATGTATCCTGAAATTAAGAAAATTATACTTTCTCTCAAAAATAAAAGCTCATCTGACTTTGATACTGTTTCCAATAGTGTACCAAAAATTGTTCCTATGTAATAATTGCAGTCTTAACTGAAATATGTAATGCATCACTAACTCAAGACATTTTTCCAGAGAGACTGAAATGTGCTGTTGTTAAACCCTCATTAAGAAAGGTGATAACAGAGATGTCAACAACTGCAGATCTGTTTCACTGTTGACACAATTCGCCAAAATTTTTGAGATGATGATGATTTTAAAATAGTATCTCCCCTTGGCAACAATAGTATCCTTAGCAAGTCACAGTTAAGGGTTTCAGAAGGGTTGCTCTACTGAGAATGCCATTTACATTAAAAAAGGAAATAGCGCCAGTTGCTACTTCCTGCGATCTGTCTAAGGTATTAGACTGTGTGAATCACAGCATTCTCCTACATAAATTCGCGTTTCGTGGGACTGATCGTAAGCCAACCAATGGATAATGTCATATCTAATCAGAAGAACGTAGAAAATAGTATTTAGTAATCAAACAGTAGAGTGCAGGGACACAATTCTGACTGGGGAGAAGTCACATATGGGGTTCCCCACGGTTCAATCTTAGGTTCACTAGTTCAACATCTACATCTACATGGATACTCTGCAGATAATATTTAAGTGACTGGCGGAGGGTTCATCGAACCACCTTCACAATTCTCTATGATTACAATCTCGTATAGTGCACGGAAAAAGCGAACACCTACATCATTCCACGTGAGCTCTTATTTCCCTTATTTTCGTATGGTAATTGTTTCTCCCTATGTAGGTCGGCGACAACGTAATATTTTCACATAGGGAGGAGAAAGTTGGTGATTGAAATTTCGTGAGAAGATTAGACCGCGACGAAAAACACCTTTCTTTTAGTGATGTCCACCCCAAATCCTTTACCATTTCAGCGACACTCTACCCTATTTTGCAACAGTAGAAAACGAGCTGCCCTTCTTTGAACTTTTTCAATGTACTCCATCAATCCAATCTGGTAAGGACCCCACACTGCACAGCAATATTCTGAAAGATGACGGACAAGTGTAGTGTAGGCAGTCTGTTTAGTAGATCTGTTACATTTTCTGTCATGCCAATAAAAGGCAGTATCTGGTTAGCCTTCCCCACAACATTTTCTGTTTGTTCCTTCCAATTTAAGTTGTTTGTAACTGTAATTCCTAGATACTAAGTTGAATTTACGGCCTTTAGATTTGACTGATTTATCGTGTAACTGAAGTTTAATGAATTCCTTTTAGCACTCATGTGGGTGACCGCACTTTTCGTTATTGAGAGTGAATTGCCAATTTTCGCACCATGTAAGTATCTTTTGCAAATCGTTTTGCAATTTGTTTTAATCTTCTGATGACTTTACTAGGCAATAAACGACAGCGTCATTTGCAAATAACTTAAGACGGCTGCTCATATTGTCTCCCAAAACGTTTGTATTGGATAAGGAACAGCAAAGGAACTATGATGCTACCTTGGGGAAGGCCAAAAATCACTTCTGTTTTACTCGATGACTTTCTGTTAGTTGCTACGAACTGTGACCCAATATATGATTCAAAATCCTGCTGCATATCGACGTTAATGATATGGGCCTGTAATTTAGTAAATTACTCCTCCTACCTTTCTTCAATATTGGTGTGACCTATACACCTTTTCAGTCTTTGGGTACAGGTCTCTCGTCGAGCGAACGGTTGTATATGATTGTTAAGTATGGAGCTATTGTATCACCATACTCTGAAAGGAATCTAACTGGTGCGCAATCTGGGCCGGAAGACTTGCTTTTGTTACGTGATTTAAGTTGCTTCGGTACTCCAAGGATATCTACTTCAATGTTACTCATGTTGGCAGCTGTTCTTGATTCGAATTCTAGAGTATCTACTTCGTCTTCTTTGGTGAAGGAATTTCGGAAGACTATGTTTAGTACGTCAGCTTTGGTAGCACTGTCTTCGACAGTATCTCCATTGCTACCACGCAGAGAAGGCTTCGATTGTATCTTGCTGCTAGCATACTTCATATACGAGCAGGACCTCTTCGGATTTTCTGCCAGGTTTCGAGACAAAGTTTCGTTGTAGAAACTATTATAAGAATCTCGCATTGCAATCCGCTGTAAATTTCGAGTTTCTGTAAAAGATCGCCAATCTTAGAGATTTTGCGTCCGTTTAAATTTGGCACGTCTTTTTCGTTGTTTCTGCAACAGTGTTCTGACCCGTTTTGTGTACCAAGGAGGATCAGCTTCATCGTTTGTTAATTTATTTGATATAAATTTCTCAATTGCTGCCGATACTGTTTCTTTGAATTCAAGCTGCATCTGGTCTACATTTACATCGTTAATTTGGAAGAGGTGGAGATTGTCTCTCAGGAAGGCGTCAAGTGAACTTTTATCTGCCTTTTTGAATAGGTATATTTTTCGTTTATTTTTGGAGGATTTGGGGGTTGCAGTATTCAATCTCACTACGTCAGCCCTGTGTTCATAATACCTGTACCCGTTTTGATGCTCGTTATTAGCTCAGGATTATTTGTTTTTAAAATGTCAGGTGTATTCTCACAACTGTTTACCATTCGCTTGTGGTCATGAACGAACTGCTCGAAATAACTTTCAGAGAATGCGTGTGGCATAATTTTGGATGATGTTTTATGTGTACCTCCGGAATTAAACATGTATTTTCGCCAACATATTGAGGATGAATTAAAGTCACCACCAACTATAATTGCATGAGTTGGGTAGGCCTACATATTTGAAATCGAACTTAAGTTTTCTTTGAACCTTCCAGCAACTGTATCATCTGAGTTAGGAGGTCGGTAAAATGATCCAATCAATATTTTATTCCAGTGTCCAAGAATGACCTTTGAACATACTAACTCACAGGTACTACCTACTTCAATTTCGCGACAAGGTAACCTGTTTCTAATAAATTGCTTCTAACAGCAACAAACATGCCACTGCCAACTGTGTTCCTTTCAGAACAACGTCAGGCTCTTCGCAAAAACTTCGACTGAACTTATTTCTGCCTTTAGCCAGCTTTCAGTGCCTATAATGATTTGAGCATCAGTGCTTTCTATTAGTGGTTGGAGCTCTGATACTTTCCCAACACAGCTAAGACAATTTACAACTGTTATACCGATGGTTCCTGTATCAACGTCTTTCCTGTGTTTGGCCTGCACCCTTTGTGACTGAAGCCCTTTTTGTGTTTTCCCGAGACCCTTTAACCCAAAAAAATAGCCCAGTGCACGCCACACAGTTCCCGCTACCCATGTAGCCGCCTCTTGCGTGAAGTGGACTCCTCACCTATTCGGCAGAACCTGAAACCCAACTACTCCATGGCGCAAGTCAAGGAATCTGCAGCCTACATAGTCACAGAACTGTCTGAGGCTCTGATTCAGATCCTCCACTGAGCTGTGTCCCACAGGTCCACCATCGGTTCTGTTGACTATGCTGCAAATGGCCAGCTCTGCTTTCATGTCACAAGCAGACTGGCAGCCTTTACCACTTCTGTTACCAACATGAACAACCACCCGCAGTTGGCTGCCCCCTGTTCTCTTCATGGCATCTGGAAGGACCTGTTCCACATCTGGAATGACTCCACCTGGTATGCACACATAGTGAACATTGGCTTTCTTCCCCTTCTTGGCAGCTGTGACCCTAAGGTGCCCCATAACGCACTTAGCATTGGATCTCTTATACATATAAACGATCTTCCATCTAATATACAACAAACAAAATTAGTTCTTTTTGCAGATGACTCTAGTATTATAATCAATCGAACCATACAAAAACAGAGGAAATGGTAAACAAAATTTTTAAAACTATCATTGACAAGTTTTCGGTAAATGTGTTTTTTTGACATTTTTGAATATGGGCGGCGGGAGTGGTCGAGCGGTTAGAGACGCTTCAGTCTGGAACCGTGGGACCGCTATGGTCGCACGTTCGAATCCTGCCTCGGGCATGGATGTGTGTGAGGTCCTTAGGTTAGTTAGGTTTAAGTAGTTCTAAGTTCTAGGGGACTGATGACCTCAGATGTTAAGGCTCATAGTGCTCAGAGCCATTTGAACCATTGTGAGCCATTTGGATATGTGACCCCTTCCCAAGTAAAAATATTCTGGCTGTTAAAGGATTGTAAATAATATTACAAGTTCGTATTTGTTTCTGTTACATGTGTGCAAGTATCTTTGATGTATTTGTTCTTTGTATTAGAGATCTGTGAAGTTTTAAAATAAAAATATACTTTTACTGTTTACGTTAAGTTCTGTCACTTTAACAAATCTTTTCACAATCATTTAGAGGTTGGATATATATATATATATATATATATATATATATATATATATATATTCCTAACATGGTACCAGATGAGCGTGGTTACGATTAACATTGATTTGATATATAATTGGGACGTTTTTAATAGTGTCAGAATCGACTAATTCAAGCAGACGGCTTGTGTCGTGATCACCATGTTTGCAGACAGTTTACGAAGTTATTCGACGTGTTTGTAAGCGTTAACAGAAAATAGGGGCAAAACATCATGACTGAAGAAAAACAACAGGTTGAAAAATTAAATGGCGAAGAAAATTGAACTACCTGGCGTATTATCATGAAGGCTGTCTTGGAATGTGACGCTCTTTACGATGTTGTATGTGGATCTTTTGTGTAACCGGAAACAAATGTTGAAGATTATGTAACGAAATTAAGTGCTTGGACGAAAGCGAATTTAAAAGGGAAGAAACGTCTTGTTTTGTCACTGGAAACAAAACCGCTACTTCGAGTAGCTACATATGAAACTGCTAAAGATGTTTGGGATAAATTACACCAGATTTATGATATTCAGTCTGCTGAAAATATCGACTTGTTGCGACATGAGTTTCACAATATCGAATGAGAGTGGTCAGGCGGTATGCAAGGTCATTTAGCAAAATTTAACAAAGTACAAATAAAGATGTCTATGCTAAATAAACCAATAGAGGAAGCTGATTTGTGTGCACGTTTGCTTCAGACGCTGCCAAAAGAATTTGATAACATTTACATAACTTGGCATGATCTACCAAAAGCTGACAAAACATGACATAAACTACAGAAAAGGTGTTTGAATTATGAGCTGCGAATTTAAGACAGTGAAGAAACAAATGTAGCTGCTGCAATGTTTTCAAGAACCAAGGGAAGTGCATCTACACAGCAACGAAGCAAAATTAAATTGGGTAATGTGAAAAAGGTGCAAAATTCAAGCAACCGCTATGTGAAGAAATGTTTTTCATGTGGTAAGATTGGACACATTTCGAAAGACTGCAAAACAGGTATAGTGTGTTTTAAATGCAAAAGCAAATGTCATATCTCCAGGAACTGTCCTAGTGGTGGTGGTGGTTCTGCAATGTTATCAGCTGTGAAAACATTGTCATGAGAAATTCCAGAAGAAACTTTGTTGAAAGTATGTAATTTACCTACAAATGTAGAGGTATCAGAATGTGACTAGTGGTATACTGACAGTGACGCGACACATCACATTACAAATCGTCAAGACTGGTATGTTTTATAAACTCCTTTTTATGTACCACAGAAAATGTACAGTGCTAAAATAATGTGCATGTCGAAGCATTTGGGAGTGGTCGTATTGATGTTGAAACTTTTAATGGAAGAGAATGGACTAGACGATATTTTGAAGATGTATGGTATTGTCCAGATGGTGCTTGTAATTTATTTTCAGTTGAAAACGCCGGAGAAAAAGGTATTGATCAAAGTATCAAAAATGGTGGTAAAATATGGTCGTTTTATAGAGACAATATTCCAGTTGCTATTTCTATATCTAAAAGCAACAATGAACTTTATCGCTTGGCAGTGAACGTGATTAAGCAAGGAAAGTCCTGTGTAGTAAAGGAAGCTTCTGATACTCTTCAATTGTGGCATGAAAGGTTTGAGCACCAGAACAAACAACATGTACAATCATTTTTGACTGCTCATGATATCAATGTAAAATTAGAAAATGAATTATGTGAAGTTTGCATGCTAGGTAAACATCATAGGCTAGTTTTTGGTTCACGAGTTGACAAGTCAACTAGCCCATGTGAATTAATCTTCGCTGATATCTGTGGTCCAATGGCAGAAAACGATTTAGCTGGCCGTCGATATTTTCTTGTTTTTAAAGATGACTTCTCAAGCTTCAGAGTGACATATCTTTTACAGGAAAAGGATGAGGTAATGGAGAAGTTGCCAATATTTATTGAGTTGGCGAAAACACAAGCTCAATGTACCATTAAAGAACTGTGGACTGATGGTGGCAAGGAGTTTGACAATAATGATATGACGAGATATGTTGAGTCAATTGGATTGAGACATTCTTTGGCTGTGCCATATACTCCACAGTAAAATGGGGTTGCTAGCATGAAAATAGGATTATCTGCGAAATGGTACGTTCATGGCTTCAGCCAGTAAAGCATATTCCAAAATCTTTATGGGGAGAAGCTGTATATGCAGCTACTCATACTCTGAACCGAACTGGGCCAACGAAGGTTAAAGGAGAGACACCAATAAAATTATTTTTGAGAAGGAAGAGTCAGTTTAATCATCTAAAAGTATTTGGGACAGAATGTTTTGTCTGGGTTCCAGCACAGAAACGGAGAAAGTTTGATGCCAAATCTCTGAAAGGTTATGTAGTTGGTTGTGATGACTGTGGCTATCGTGTATACCTTCCAGATAGGCATTCAGTTATTGTTAGCTGAGATATAAAACTCAATGATGAAACATTGAAGCAATCATTGAAGAGTGATGTTGCCAAATTAGTTGACATATCGACTATGAGTGGTACAGAACCATCTGATTCTAATCATGACGAAATATTAAAAGAAAATATTACAAGGCTGGGTCATCAAGATCATGTAGAAGTGACTGAAAATGCAGATGGTCATCGAGTTTTGAGGGACAGACAAACAATTAGAAGGTCGGTACATTACCTAGATGAACCTGAGCTACCCAAGATCATGATGCTGAGAGAAGTTCCAAGGAACTATGATGAAGCAGTGAAATCCTCAGATGTAGAATGTTGGACAGCTGCAATGGATGAAGAAATGGACTCACATCAAAGGGTTGGTACTTGGAAATTATTTGATTTACCAGCTGGTTGGAAGGCTATTGGAAATCGATGGGTGTTTGCAATTAAATTGGATAATAACGATGACATTGTACAGTACAAAGCAAGGATAGTTGCAAAAGGGTTTAGCCAAAGGCCAGGACTTTATTTTTCTGAAACTATCAGTCCTGTGGTTAGGTTTGAAGCTCAGAGAGCCCTCTTGTGTATTTATGTTCAAAGAAATTGGAACATCAAACAATTTGACATTAAAACAGCATTCTTGAATGGTAAACTGGAGGAAGAAATTTACATGCAACAACAACAAGGTTATGATGATGACACAGGCTGTATTTGCAGATTGCTTCCAAGCTTGTATAGATTGAAGAAGGCAGGAAAATGTTGGTATGAGTGTTTAAAGTTATACCTCAAGAAATCAAATTTGCTGGAGAACAGTGCTGATCCTTGTATGTATTTTTATGAAAATTTAGGCGTTTTATTTCATGTGGATGATGGATTAATAATGGGACCTGGTGAAACAGTTCATAATTACACAAGACAATTACATGAAGAGTTTGATATGGTAGTAGGTGAAGTGGATTTTTATCTCGGCTTGCAAGTCCAAAGATTTAATCAGACTGCATATGTGAAAAGAGTGTTAGGCAGGTATCATATGACTGATGCAAAGCCAATATCATTACCAATTGAGCCTGGATGGATACCTGGTAATTCACCACCAGCTAATGATACCGATGCTTACTGAGAAATTATAGGCAGCCTCATGTATTTAACATTGGGGACACGTCCAGATATAGCTTATGCTGTAAATGTTGCTTCAAGAGCACAAGATTCGCCTACCGAAGCACACCTAAAATTAATTAAACGAATTCTTCACGATTTGAAGGGTACAATAAATGTTAGAATTCGGTTTAGGAAAACGAATAATTCTGTTATAGAAGGTTATAGTGATGCTGATTACACAAATGAAAAATTGACTAGACGTTCAACAAGTGGAGTTTTAATGAAATTTTGTGGTGGACCAGTAATGTGGAAAAGTAAATTGCAGAAATGTGTTGCACAATCATCAATGGAAGCTGAATTTGTTGCTGCCAGTGAGGCAAGTAAATCTCTAGTATGGTTTGATCTTTTATTGAAAGAAATTGACATTGTTGAAAACAGTTCAGTTCCTACCTTACACATTGACAATCTAAGTGCTATTAAACATATCAAAGGCGCAGGATTCTATGAACTCTCTAAGCATATTGAAATACGCTATCAGTATGTACGACAGTTAGTCAATGAGAAGAAGATCAATGTCGAGTATGTTTCAATACAACATCAGGCAGCTGACATTCTTACTAAGGGCTTATCAGCAAAGAAGCTATCAAGAATGAAAACTTTGATTGGGATGGAAGTAACTAATGAAAATAAAGATTGAGTTAAATTCTTGATTTGATGATGGAATATGATCTTGCGGTAGAGTGTTAAAGGATTGTAAATAATACTACAAATTCATATTTGTTTCTGTTACATGTGTGCAAGTATCTTTGATGTATTTGTTCTTTGTATTAGAGATCTGTGAAGTTCTAAAAAAAATATATTGTTGTTCTGTTGTTGACCTTACGTTAAGTTCTGGCACTTTAATAATTCTTTGCGCAATCATGTAGAGGTTGGATATATATATTTTCATCCTAACACTGCTGATCCCCAGAACCATAATAAAAGTATTGTGACGATACAAGCGCTGTATCATTTGAGAGAGACAGAGGTTATCGACTGTGGTGGCACTTACCCCAGATCACTGCTAGTAGTGCCACATCACCACAATGCGTCTGTCAAATGCCGGAATACGCGCTGCCTCAGATGACATCACAGACAGGCAGTCTCTAAGCGTATATTTCCATTGGCACACAGGTATTGCACTATAATTAAGAATGGAATTAAAAGTTAAAGTTGCTTTTTCAAACTTTGTCAGAATATGCTTTAGTATATTAACGTTTAAACTGCCAAATCTCAGATTGATCAGAAGAATATTTTACCCTAAATACATCGTTTTAAAAAAAGTGGCACTAGATAATAAAGCAAGGATCCAAAAATTGGTTATAATGTGCAGTTGTATGTCAAAATTAACTGATGCAAGTCTCAAAGTGATTAAAGCAATATTTTGGGCAAAATCCACAATTTTTAAGAAAAACTGAAGGTGCCAAATATTAGACTTAGAAATATGAAAAGTTGTATGAAGCTTAATTTCAACATAAAAATAATAGCTCTGTAGCCCCATTGAGCTACCTCTAATAGCTTTCGAGTATTTGCTGAAAACTAAATTTGGAACAAAAGCAACCTTAATTGTAGTAGATTAAGTATCTATTATATTAATGCTAAAAAGTTTTGGTTACAGCAAGTGATGAAACCTATTAAATGATAGAGCTATACGGAGTTTCAAGGCCTGGATGCAAATAATAACAAATACAAGGTCTCTTAAAGTTGTAGTTCAGAGGTCATGTTCTACTGTCAGTTCTGTTCTAAGTAATTTTAGATGCCAAAGTTTAAATGCAGGTGAGCTAAAACTTTTTCTGTGATGTTAACCAACTTGACTACAGTTACACAAGAATGATGAAGATTATAAACTGATTCATGACATTGTTATTAAATATTATGGGACTGAGAAAGTGGCCATTTAGAGACTACTACAATGGACATAGAGCGGATGACAGCAGGTGTTCCATTGGCCCCAGTATATAAATATAGCCTGAGAGGCAAGATTAGTCTTCACTTCACACCCAGCCACCATACGATCCACGTCAGTCAAATGCCAGAATATGTGCTGCCTCAGATGACATCAGAGACAGGCTGTCTGTAAACGTATATTTCCATTAACAAGAAAGTGAACTCGTGAGGACTGTATACTGCCCTGGATTGCTTAGATTTCACGGAAGTAACTGTTAATGTGGCGCCCGTAAGGTTAACAAATCCACATGGCAAGTGGTGACAATGATTTTCCACTATTGTGGCGAGCAATTATATTGATTATCAGTAGTCAGGGCGAAAGATAATTTAATAGGAACTTACCATAGACATCGCCTCTGAACCGCTCATAGTGCAGTTTAGGATAGACAGATTTATTATTAGTATTAATGTAATAAATATTACAACATTGTGAGTGTGAAACTTTATGATATATCTATTAATTAGAACTCAAATATCTTCATTTATAATCATAGTCCTGATCCCCCTGAACAAATAGAGAATAGAAACATTTCTTTCAATGCGCTGGTCAAAAATGTGGAATTGTAGACTGGGAACTATAGTCAGTATGTTCTTCATCGCTTTCTGGCTGACTACAGAAACAGTTTCTAGGCTTTCGTAAAATATGGCGAACAGAATTTCTAATACCTCCTATTACTTATGGCTGATTAAGATTATTATTATTATTAACCCGCCACCCTACAGTATGACAGCGATTTCAGAGGCAACGTATTTAAATTTCTTTCTGTTGATAGTATACTGATAGAGAAATCAAGTGCAATATGAAAAGAAGTCGCAGTGTTCTGCAGGCAGAGATACGATTATATTCTTTGCCATGGTAGAGGAAAGAGGGGGGGGGAGGTGAGAAGAAGTCATTGTGGGCGTAGTCTCGCGTTTTCGGTCACAACAATCAGTTATCCGAGTACACCAGCAACTATGGACGTGATTATTGTCTTCGCACTTCGCTCTGAACAGGCATATAATGGACAAGTTTCTTAAAAGATCTGTGCAGCCCTCCACATCTGGTACAAGTGACAGCGGCAGAAGAGAATCAAAATCGAAAAAGTAGACTTTATGATGACAATTATCTGAAGTACGGTTTTACTGTCACAAACAATAAGCCTCAAGCGGCGAAGTATTGTCACATGACAGTATGCAACCATCAAAGCTTCTGCGTCACCTCTCAACTAAACATTCCAAGGAAGCTGATAAACCGTTGGATTTCTTCGAAAGGAAACTGAAAACACTTAACCAGCAGCAAAACTACTACGATTCAGGTAATAACATAGTAATGTTTTCTGTTGATTTAAAATAGTATTAATGTTCCTGATTTTTTTATTCGTTTATTTGATTTAACAATATTTTTATCTGATTTTAGGTATCCAGTGTCAACAAGAAAGCATTATTAGCTAGCTACCTAGTCGCATTCCAAGTCGCTAAAGCAGAAGCCACATACAGATGCAGAGAATCTTATTTTGCCAGCAGCCCTGGATATGGTTGCAATTATGTTAGGTAAGCAAGAGATACCATTGAACGCAGAATAAACCTTATGGCTGGTAACATTCGAGAACAGTTAGTCGAAAAATTAAAGAAGAGCATACATTTTGCTTTGCAGTTCAATGAATCTACTGATGTCTCAGATTGTGCTCAATTAATAGCATTTGTGCACTTTGAAGCAGATGAAAGTGTCAAGTAAGACATTTTACTTTGCAAAGCACTCCCTGTGAACACTACTGGCCAAATGTTTTAGAACACACTCGCAACTACAAGATTGACTGGACAAAATGTATCGCCATTTGTAGTGATGGTGCTAAATCTATGACAGGCAGTAAAAGGGGGCTCGTGGTGAAATTAAAATCAGCAATGCCAAATTTTTCGTGGACACACTGCTTTCTTCTTCAACAAGTTCTTGCAGCCACGATTTAACTTCTGATTTAAATGATGTGCTAAAGAGGTGATCAAAGTTGTAAACTCTATTAAAGGTAAAGCGTTGTAAACTCGACCTTTTAGGATCAATTGTGAAGATATGGGTTCGCTCCATCAAAATCTCCTTTATCACACAGAGGTCAGGTGGCTCTCGAAAGCAAAGGTATTGACACAAGTTCTCGAACTAAAAATTGAATTGTTAATGTTCTTACAAGATTCTAAGTCTGGATATGCAAATTACTTTTTTGACCCTGTTTGGCTATTAAAATTAGCATTTCTCGCGGATCTTTTGAACCACCTAAATATTTTAAACAAGAGCCTCCAAGGCAAGGAAGAAGACATTATAACAGTTAAGGATAAAATCAAAGGATTGCTCGCAAAACTTAGTTTGTGGTCAATGTGTTTGCAAAAGATTATGTTTGAGTCTTTCTCTAGAATTCAGACGATTGTCGAAGAAATTGCAATGGACCAGTCCGTGGTATTATGTTCTCACATTCCTTTCATGGTAAAAAGCTTGCATGATGTGGAAGAGAAACTGTTAAGTTACTTTCCAGAGCTGAACTCTGACTCTGACAACTGTCGTAGATGGATACTAAATCCTTTTTTAGATATGTCAATACAATTGGCCGATCTGAGCATGATGACAAAAGAAACAGTTATGGATTTAGTAGCTGACGGGATGCTTAAAATGGAATTTAATTCGCAAAAGATTGACATCTTCTGGATGAAGAGAAAAGAAGAGTATCTACAGCTGTCAAAGGAATCTTTGAAATTATTAATGCCATTCGCCACTTCCTACCTTTGTGAATTAGCGTTCTCTTCAATTGTGAAGATAAAAACTAAGAAGAGAGATAGAGTTCAACTAGAAAATAATTAAGTGATTTGTGTCTCAAAAATAAAACCACGATTGGACAAATTATTAATAAACAAACAGGCACAGCCTCTCATTGAAACTGTTGTATTTTTATTTTAGTATAGGACCTATAACCCTGGCTAAGTGGCACCCATGGCAGATATTTCTGGTGTCGCCCGATGAATAAAAACTGTTCAAAACAATAAAATCTTAATAAGTGTCAAGTATGCTTTTCAGTAATACAAATGAGAAACATTAGTCATCAAACTGCAGCGCTGTGCATTTGCGTATAATCGCTTTATCGTACCATTATTGTTTTTGACTTTACTTTTGATGCTATGGCTCATGCTCCACGAGAAAGAAATGGCAACGAAATAACAGAGGAAGCGGAGGAAAAAGGAGCGTAATATTTTACATCAGTGTTATTATTATTATTATTATTATTACTACGAACAAAGTACATTAGACACTCTGACAAAGGCAACAATATTGTTAGTGACACTCCTCACATTACAGTTACTGTAACTGATACCTCCACTCAGGTCTCCTCTGTGACAGTGTTGCAGGCAAGACTCATGTTACTTCAGGGACTTGAAATACCGCTATATGAATTCGATTTTAGATATGTCGCCTTTAATCAACAAGAATTCAATAAACCTGTGGATTAAGCAATACGTAGGCAGAGGTTTCATTCAGCTAGCCATCTTCTGATTTTATGACTGATTTCGAAGAAAAAGTAAAAACAAATGTCTTTAGACGACTTCTTGTAAAAAAGGACGCACATTCTATAAACTGTTTTAGTGCTTTTTCGGAATGGAATGCATTCTCCTTTTTTTACGTGAATTCCAACAGAAAAATATGTTTCGCATAACGAGTGTTTCGCAATGCAGATAAGACTCAGAAGTGAATTATCCTAGCTAAACGAGGTCCCACTGTATAGTCAATTTGTAAACAAGAAGAGCTTTTTTCGAATTTCTCCCAGTTACTTACTGGATCTTCTTCGTTTAATTATCGATCGGTTCCTGAAAACAGGTTTCCAGTTTTGCGTTTATTTATCGTTAACACAGTGTATTTATTATAAAACAATCTACATTATGCTCAATTCAGAATTAATGTTATACAAGGAATTATGTAATTTTAATAAAAAATAAATTCCATTTTCCACAAGCCTATTTTTGTATTATGGAACTCTTAGTTTTGAGACATGTAACAGGACGATTAGTTATTTACTTTCTTTCAATTTCAAAAGAAGACAACATTTCTTTTTAATTAATTGTGAGAATTTGCGGTATGTATTTTATAAATGATGTTACTAATTTTTTGTAAGATATTTTTCAACTCTTTTATAAAGGACTATAAAAAAATGATTCACTTCCCGGCAATCACCACAATTAACTACACGAAAGAAATGTGAAACTAACCAGGTGACCAGCAACGACGATTTTGTGGGAATCCCGATGAAACCACAGAACTAGGAAAATAGAAACAACGTCAACATGCAGTGTGTGAATTAAAGTCTGAGTTGTGATCAGTTGAGCTCAGGCATCCTAGATCTGCTATGCAGAAATTGCTCTACGTTGTGTCTTGTGTTTGGTTAGAAGCTTGTTAATGAAATGCATTCTAGCAACTGTGGTGCCAAACCTTGCACATGAGCTGTGTGCGTGTTGTTGAAGCCATTTTGTTTCATATTTGAACTTGAGGATCTTTTAAATGCGCTTTCATAAATTGTTCTCTTTCCGTGTCATATTTTTATAACAGCAGATTATTGGCATGTAAACTAAGTTGTCAGTGATACACAAGACGCTGGCACTGCACCCCCGCTCTAGCCCGGAAGTTGATGTTGTCCTTTCCCTCTCCCTGCAAACGTCTCAGAGGTAAATTCTATCTGTACAAGACTTAGTGACCCCCGCCGCCCTAGTTCCATTCCGCAGAAGTCGGAAGAGATCGATAGGCTGCAAGTGTTTGACCAGGTTTAAATTAAATTATTATTCATTATTATAAATAAGAACCAGATCTGAACTTGAGAGAATTTGCAAGGTGCTTCCACAAACCCATGTCGCTTCCGTGTGACATTTATAACATGGAAGATGCTCGTCATGAAACATACGTTACCAGCGATGCTGCAACTGCTTTCTCCTGCGACTGCGACCCCCTGAGCAAGGTTTGCGACTCCTCAGGAGGTGGCGACCCACAAATTGAAAAACACTGATCTACAGTAACAAAAACACGACAAAACGGAATAGGGAGGATGGTTGTGTATTGGTTGGAAATGAGCTTGGTGGTCACTTGACAATGACTTCAGCCATCAAAACTTTGTTCCAGAGAAACCTTGACGGTGTCTTGATGTGACAGCCAATGTGAATGACGCTATTTGAAATACATTGTGGAATGTTTTGACTTGATGTGATGTGACGTGACGGCAAGCGTGAATTGACCTTGTTTTCGTTAGCAAGTAATTGTCGATGCTTTAAAAGTTGTTTCACTTATCTGCAGTTTACCGTACAAAACTGATTAAGAACATCCTGTATGAAGTTTGCTTTGGCCAAAAATAAGCTTTGTGAATATTGATTTCACGTACGGAATCTCATAACCTCACTTTCATCGTTCGGTGCCGCACTAATAAAATGAAATGACATCGTGTTGATGCTTCGTCTAGTGTGAACCCTTCACAGTTGGATGGTGGCGTCGCCTCATAGTCAGTTCCTTTGCATTGCCTAGTGTGAATCGGCTTTAAATAGTCAACTTTCTTCTCATGTCCTTCATTGTTTGTGGAAACTACTTCTATTACTCAACGGCATATAATTAAAAGTTGACTTTTTGTAAAGTGGTATTCAGGAAATGTGATTTTGCCGCTTCTACCTCTGGAAACACAACTAGCTCTTTACGATTATCTTTGCTGGAATTTGACAGATCAGGTGCCTCTGTGGAATGTACTATGTAGTCATTGGGTGTTGCATGAGGTTATTATTGGATGAAATAAATACTGTATAAAAGTTCTGTTTTGAAATGTCTGCACAATTTCCTCCGTGTCCAGCTTCACTGAAGTCGTTGCAGCATTATCTAAAGGCGGCTGCTGAACATGATCAGCGCGATCCAGTAATCAGTTACTGGTGTAAGTTAAGTTTGCTTCTGGCTTGCTGAAGTTTTATGGGTGTATAGTGACAGAATACTGGGATAATGTAAAATGTTCTAGGTCGCCTGTTCGCTTTGCAGCTAGGATTAAAAATAGATCGCAAATCGGATGAAGCAAAGGCGTTGCTTACATCTATTATGGACTGGCTGGAAACACAGAAGAAATCGTTATCAGATAATGAAGCAGTGACAAACGACGTCGCAGCACAAGCACACATCGAAAATTATGCCCTCAAACTATTTTTATATGCTGACAGTCAGGACAGAGCTGCTAATTTCGGCAAGTAAGATTTGGAATATATTTACATTCTGGAGTTTCCCTTTGGGATGTCACAAGTGATCATATGTTTAAAGTTATGGAAACACTGAGGTGTTGGACTTAGGGATTCGCTTGAACTTATCCTAAGCTGTTCAGTGCTCAGATACTGACAGAAAACGAAATCAAGTTATGATCGTCCATTGTTTTGTTTGTGAAATAACGCGTTGTGTACATAAGAGAAACGTCAACTACGGGCACAACCTTAGTATTTAATGTTGTTAAAATTGTTTGTTGCTAAATGTACTACATTTGGAACACACTTACATTTTTAGGAATGTGGTGAAAGCCTTCTACACCGCAGGAGTCTTGTATGACGTACTGACAACATTTGGAGAATTAACTGATGAAGCGACTCAGAATCGCAAGTATGCCAAGTGGAAGGCAGCCTATATACATAATTGTTTGAAAAATGGAGAGACACCTGTACCTGGTCCGATGCAAGAGAATGAGATGGACGAGAACACTGACCAACCAGGAGAGAATACTAGTGCTGGTCCTGCTGCTGGAACTAGTGAAAATGACTTGGGGAGCTTCAGTGGAATTACAGGGACAAGCCAAATGGGTAAGATTAGTTTACAGAACTAGTGTCACTGTTAAAATTCTAGTTGTATTACTGAATATAAAGCAGTCACTGCAATTGGACATGCTGCTCTGTTTAATAGTCAACCGTGAACTGCAAATATTTTTAATACATAAATTGTGAAAGTTTGATTATCAGCTATTTCGAAATATGTACTTGATTTGCTTCTTATTGTAATGTTTGTATCATCTGCAAACAAAATAAACTTAGCATCTGGCATTATAACAGATGACACCTCTAGGCGCGCAGTCCGGAACCGTGCGACTGCTACGGTTGCAGGTTCGAATCCTGCCTCGGGCATGGATGTGTGTGATGTCCTTAGGTTAGTTAGGTTTAAGTAGTTCTAAGTTCTAGGGGACTGATGACCACAGCAGTTGAGTCCCATAGTGCTCAGAGCCATTTGAACCATTTTTAGATGACAGCTCATTAATGTACACAAGAAACAGCAACAGGCTTAAGATGGAACCTTGAGAAACACCACGTGTGATTAATTCCCAATAATGTGTTTTCACGACGACACCCCTTGTTTCCCTTTAGTTAGATGATACTCGGACCATTTCACAGCATTGCTGATAACACCATAATATTCTAATTTACTTAAGAGAATGCTGTGATTCACACGGTCAAGGGCTTTTGACAAGTCACAGAAAATGCCAGTAGCCTCTAATTTATTATCTAATTAATTAAGTACATTCTTACTGTGAGTGCAGAGAGCTTTCTCTGTATCAGAACCCAAACTGTGACTAGTAAAATATATTATTTTCGGTTGGCATAGTCGGTATCAATTGAGGCAAGCTAGGAAAGAAATCCTACCTTCATAGCCCCCGATGTTATTGAATCTAGTGTATGTTAAAGTGATGGACCAAGTAAGGGATGCGTATTTTTTTGTTTTCTCAAAAAAAAAAAAACTCTTTAGAGATGAAGCCCTCCAAAGATGACTTTGCGCATGACATTTTGAAGATGTGATTTTTGGAAAGAAATTTAAAATCCTGTATTTCTGGAACACTTACAGAGACTTTTATTATTCGAAATCCTCTATTTGGACTTATCTGTGAAAGTTCTTATACTATAATGTTAGGAACTTTTTTTATAGTTTATAGACAATTTTAAAAAATGCCAATCCATAATTTTTTTTATGTTGATTAGTACCATATAGTTCTACATTCCCTGAAAAGGAGATCTTCCACTTTTAGGTTGAACAGGTTTTATAAACAATTGTAATTTTTGCCATACATAAAACCTGTTTTATTACCACATTATCACATAACAGGCTCATAAAAATCAAAACCTAGCCTTATTTAATATAATTTTAGTTTTGAAAGATGAGTAATTACATCAGACAACAAAATAAAAACCATGTGGAACACAGTGAAGACAGACAGGTGAGGCTAAAAAGAAAGAGAAACAGATAGCCCTAAAAATAAATGAGGCATCAGTAATAAGTGCCTGTAGTGTTCCAAACCTCTTAAACAGGTACTTTGTTTCTGTTACTGACAACTTGGGATCATGTGGTTTGGTAAACAGTAACTTCAGTAAAATGGAAATCACACTCACGTCTCGCAAAGAAGTAGCATCCATCGTAAGATCCTTAAAAACGAAGTATTCTAGTGATGATTGTAGCTTATCAATGAAGTTAATCAAAGAGTGCTCATGTGAGTTGAGTTCCGTCTTAAGTTATTTGTGTAATCTGGTATCAGCGGAACATTTCTGGACTGGCTAAAATGCTGAAGTTAAAACTCTTTACAGGAAGGGTATAAAGGGATACCATCAAACTATCAAATAATTTCACTTTGGCCGCCTTTTTCAAAAATATTTGAAAAGGTTGTGTTCAAGCATCTCCTAAAGCGTGTGGCTGCAGATAATATATTGTCGAAGTTACAGTTTGGGTTTCTTATAAAGGTCCTGATATATAGAAAGCTATTTACACGTGCACTGAAAATGTAGTTAATTCGTTAAATAATAAATTGGAGACTACTGGTATTTTCTGCGATCTGTCAAAAGTCTTTGACTGTGTGAATCACAGCATTCTCTTAAGGAAATTAGAATATCATGTCGCCAGCAGTACTGCAACAGGATTAGTCCTACCTAACTACTGGGAACAAAGGGTGTCGCTGCAAAATACATGACTGGGGATTAATCACACATGGTGTTTCTCAAGGTTCCATCTTGGGTCTGTTGTGTTTTCTTGTGTACATTGAGCTCTCATCTGTTACACTGCCAGATGCTAAGTTTCTTTTGTTTGCAGATGATACAAACATTGCAATACGTAACAAGGCAAATACAGGTTTAGAAATGGCTGCTAAACAAATTTCCACTGACATTAATAAATGATTTGAAGCTAATTCACCATTATCAAACTTTGAAAAGACCCACTATATGCAGTGCAGAACCTGTAAGAGATATCTTTCCACCATGTGTATAACGTATGAAGACATGCAAATCGAAGAGTTTGACAGTGACAAATTTCTGGAATTACAACTGGCTAATAATTTCAGTTTGGAAGGGTATACCACACACAGAATTGCCAAACTGCCTAAACAACTCTGTATTTGCAGTGAGAATGAGGTCAGATCCAGGAGATATAATTATAAAGACACTTAGGCCCTACATACTCTGCTTTCTTTCAATCTATTTTGTCACTTGTTATATGTTCTGGGGTAACTCGTCGAACTGAGCAAAAGTTTTCAGTGTACAGAAACGTGTAAAAAGACTCATTTGCTGTGCAAATTCAAGAGTATCAAGTAGAAACCTGTTCAAGGAACTTTGTATGATAACCACTGCTTCTCAGCATATTTTAATGAAATTTGTTGCAAGTAATGTACCTCTATTTGCAACCAACAGCTCAATACATAGCATCAATACGTAGAATAAGAACGATCTAAATAAAGACCTTGTCCAAAAAGGGATCCAATATTGAGGAACACACATTTTCAATAAATTGTGAGCAACCATTAAAAATGGCTTCAGATAAAGCACAGTTTGAACAGTGTGTGAAAGACTTTTTGATAGGCAACTCCTCCTACTCTATAGAGAAATATCTGAACAGGAACTGTTAGGCCAGCTTAAGTAAAAATGTCTGTTAGATTTCAGTTTTTACAGTACTTGGTCACAAGTCAAGATTAGGCATTTTGTGTGTGATAAATTTATTAAAAGTGCATAACTATGTTTCATTCTGACATTGTATTAATTCTGTAAATATAAGCAGTTCCAGTTTAATGTATTCACCTATTTTGACAATCTCCTGATAAGTGATCAGGGCAATGTTGTTATATTCAGATGTTTTGCTTCTTTTTTGTTAGATTTTCTGATTTGTTCCATACCCACAAGAATCATCTCACTTTTTGGTCTGGAATGAAAACTGCATCTAATCTAATAAATTACTAGGTTTTAGAAGATACACTGGCAGTGTTGGAGTGTAAGGCTAGATCTTGCTCCTGCTCTACAGTCCGCAGCTCGTGGTCTCGCGGTCGCATTCTGGCTTCCCGAGCACGGGGTCCCGGGCTCGATTCCTAGTGGGGTCAGGGATTTTCATGTGCCTCGAGATGACTGGGTGTTTGTGTAGTCCTCATGATTTCCTCATCATTCATCAAAATGGCGAGATTGGACTGAGCAAAGGTTGGGAATTTGTACGGGCGCTGATGACAGCACAGTTGAGTGCCCCACAAACCAAACATCATCCTGCTCTGAAGTAGCACTGATGAGGTGAAATGACAGATTGTCAGAATCAGGTGGCCTTTAAAGAAGCTGTATTTTGTGAGACTGTGTAAGGTGTAAGACAAAATTTAATTCATGCAAAGTAAACAGTTGCAAACATGCTCCATTAGAGGAGGAGTGATGTATGGAATAAATTTCGTGTTACAGTCTGTACTGCAGACAAAAAATGTACAAAGTTTCATATTTCTGTTTTCCTCCTCCACCATGAGAAAATAGACGTGCTGTGTCGAAACAAACACTGGACACAGAGCAATGTCACTGTTATGTTTCTGCAACAAAAAAGTGCTGTTTCCATATTCATTTGGTCATGGCAACTTGTGTATGGGCAATCAGCTAGTTGTGTAGCTTATCATTAAGTTTTGTAATTTATTTGAATAATTGATCACATTTTTGAGATTGCACTTCATCTGCGTATTGTGCTTCTGGTACTGTAGTTACAGACTCTGTGACACCTCAAAAGTATGTATATGTCAACGTAATTGTTAGACATTCTCTGAATAACTATTAAATACGAAAATAAATTTACGACAGACTTCAAAAAAGTTTTATTTATATGTATGTATAAAACAGAACAATATTCATTGCAAACTGATCAGTCATTATGTTGGTATATAACTTGCTTCTGTAATTTAGGCAGGCCAAATGTTTTGTGACATTTGAATTTGCTCTTGAGAATGGCTGTAAAGCTGAAATCATAACTATGTGAAATAAATGAGTAGTAATTTACAGTTTAATGGTGAAAATTTCTTTCAAATTGGTTGCATATGTAGTGGGAATACGATGAGTCCATAGGTATACATAGGAACTGATTTACTCGATCTCCTTTCTAAGTGAGTAGAGTCCACTTCTAGCCAACAGCAGACTCGGATGATGAGGGGGCTGCAGCAGAGACTAAAGAGTAGAGTCTACAGGCACATGGAGATGACATCACAGAACTTGCGGGCGAGTTTAAAATGAGTATACAGAGCTCATTTTTGATCTCTAGTAGTTGAAATACGGTTTACATGGTTCTCTTGCACTAGAACAGAGCGAAACGGCAATTGGACTTATAATGTACCTGGGGAGATGATTTAGAGGACTTCATACAGTCCTTTCCATTGCACTCACGTTCAGTGAAATGTACCGGGTGATCAAAAAGTCAGTATAAATCTGAAAACTCAATAAATCACGGAATAATGTAAATAGAGAGGTAAAAATTGGCACATGTGCTTGGAATGACATCGGGTTTTATTAGGAAGAACAAAAAAAAAAAAAAAAAAAAAAAAAAAAAAAAAAAAACAACAACAACAAACGTTCAAAAAATGTCAGACAGATGGCGCTTCATCTGATCAGAATAGCAATAATTAGCATAACAAAGTAAGGCAAAGCAAAGATGTTGTTCTTTACAGGAAATGCTCAATATGTCCACCATCATTCCTCAACAATAGCTGTAGTCAATGAATAATGTTGTGAACAGCACTGTAAAGCATGTCCGGAGTTATGGTGAGGCATTGGCGTTGGATGTTGTGTTTCAGCATCCCTAGAGATAACGGTCGATCACGATACACTTGCGACTTCAGGTAACCCCAAAGCCAATAATCGCACGGACTGAGGTCTGGTGATTTGGGAGGCCAAGCATGATGAAAGTGGCAGCTGAGCACACGATCATCACCAAACGACCCGCGAAAGAAATCTTTCACACATCTAGCAATACTTTTTTTTTTCCTTAATAAAACCCCATGTCATTCCAAGCATGTGTGTCAATTTTTACCTCTCTATCTACATTATTCCGTGGTTTATTAAGTTTTCAAATTTATACTGACTTTTTGATCACCCAGTACAATGACTCGGAACAGTGTATTGTTACGCGGTTTGCGCATTACCTCTGCTGCACTCACATTCCTTTGAGTCTGACCTTCAGAGTTCCCATAGCAGCTGTAATTGTTGTGACCAAACTGGATTTCTCTTTCTCCTACATTGATCTGAGTTTGGTTAGCTGCGAGGAAATATAATCCCAATATATCTTTGTAGCACTTCTTTGCTCCTTATCGCTTGCATTTCAGCTGCATATTCATCTTGTCATATCACAAAGTTAATCACAACTTTTCCATAATTGGGCACCCAATTGTTATTTAACCCTTTAACAGCACAGCTTGGCTGCCACTTACTTTCTTCCTTAACGAAATGCCTCCACATCAAAGAAATTATAGCCCCTCTATTGACTGCACCCCCCCCCCCCTCCCCGCCCTCCCTTCCCTGGGGGCTCATAGTTATTTCACGAGTTTATGCATGGCACACTTGCGGCCACGAGCTATTACAGTCCATTCCTCCTTCCGTCGGTGCATTTCCTTCACCGTGCCTCTCACTCCTTCCCTACTACCACCTCATTCCTCTCTCTGATTGTTCTGAATTGGCTATCCACATAGTTTCCTATATTCCTTGCAATTTTCTTTCTCGTGACTGTTCTCTTTCATCCTTTTTGGCATTTCGATCCCCCCTTGGAGTTTGACCCCCACTTCTAAATTTTATGTTTTTGGTGTGAGCCATTTGGGGAAGAATGCCTTCCCTGGTGACTATGCTGTGGGTGTGGATGCCTCTCTTCCCCATTCTTCCCCTCTCCTTTCCCTGCCATAGTCCCCCTCCCCATTGCTAGGTCACCAGCACATGTAGCCAGTCGGCATTGTGGGGCTGTTATGTGTCCATCTGGCTGAGTATCGTGACACCACAAGGATCATGTTACTGATACCTGATCTGTTGCCTCCCCGTGTATGCCAAGGAGTGATTGCTAGTCATCCTGTAGCATCGGAGCTCCTGGCAATGGCTGCTATGCCAGGCAGCCTTTGCTGTGGCTGGGTGGCACCAATGGGGAGAGCCCCTGATTGGAGTGTTTGGTATTAGGATGGGTGCGTGGCACATGAAGCATATCAAGCTGCAAAAATCTGGCCATTCTCTAACAGCTCTCTCTTCAAGTGGTAGTGGATCATTGAATGCTTCTGCTTTGTATGATTCTTTCCTACCCAGGCAGGAGACCCAGACTCACCACCTTGGAATGAAACACTTTCCCCCTACCTGGTCTGTAATAGTATGGATGGGAACACATTCACTGCCATAAAGCTGTTGTTTTTTGTGGAGACTATTGAGGACAAGGTCACCGAAGTGGAGTGTCTCAGTAAGATGCGGTCGGGCTCTCTGTTGATGAAAGCTGCTCCTGATGCCAAATCAGCAGCTCTTTGTGCTTGTGATTGTCTTGGCAATTTCCCAGTGTCTGTTACCCCTCACCATTCCTAGAATATAGTTGAGGAAGAGATTTTTCATCGAGACCTTGTCGTGCAAACTGATGAGGATCTCCGGCAAATCTGGAGCGACGTGGCGTTCACTTTGCTTGATGACTGCAGAAGGGTCAAAAAGACCGCACTGATACAAGCACTTTTATTCTGGCTTTCTAGGGAGAAGCCTGTGGATCCC
Organism: Schistocerca americana; assembly: GCF_021461395.2. Taxonomy (NCBI): domain Eukaryota; kingdom Metazoa; phylum Arthropoda; class Insecta; order Orthoptera; family Acrididae; genus Schistocerca; species Schistocerca americana. Next base: position 244,548,178 of record NC_060126.1, on the reverse strand, counting down.
ACGCCCTCCCCTCCGGGTGCTGCTGCCTGTCGCTGGCCGAAGAAGTGACCCCCTTCTTTGGCACCCACCAGTGATGGGGCTCCTCGCCAACCTGAGTCTGACATCTTATTTATGGATGGCATGCCATCCTACTCAGTTAAAAGCAATGATCGTGTGGCATTTATTGGCTGGGATATCCCCTTTGGCATTCGGTTGATGTATTGCAAGTCTTTGTAGTTGATGCCACTTCGGCGAATTGCATGTTAGAGATGATGAAAGTGATGATGGACACACAACACCCAGTCCCCTGCCGGGAATCGAACCCGGGCCCCCTTGCGTGGTAGGCGGTAACACTACCACTGTGCTACAGAGGCGGACATCCTACTCAGTGACGACCACCGATGATGTGACATGACCTCCCCTCGACTTCTTTATGTCTAACACGGATTCTCGTTGCATGCCTATCCAGTGGAAATGCAACACATATTATCGTCCTTACTGGAAATACAACACCATGTTTCCTATTATTCTGCATTCTGTCTTGCTCTTCACAAAACGTGCTTCCGTGGTGACCACACCCAATCTTTTCATAGTTATTGTGCATATTATCAGAACTGTGCAGGCCCTGGAATAGCATCTTGAGGGGTCTGCACATCAGTTTGCACCAATGTCATGCCAACCAAGAAGCAATAGTGGCACGAGTGTGAACAATCCCTGCAGTCACCATGTGCAATGCCTATCTCCCTCCAGGTTGGCCACTTCCTTATGTTGACCTGCCTACCTTAATACAGCAACTCCCCCCCGGTATCTCCTCCTTGGGAACTTTAGTGCCCACTACCCCTTTTGGGGGAGTGCCAATTTGATGGGTAGGGATCTTGTAACTGGCAAACTTATTACAGACTTAGATTTGTGTGCTCTAAATTACGGTTCTCCTACCAATTTCAGTGCCACTCATGGCACCATTTCTGCTATTGATCTCACGATGTCCTTCCCTGCTCTTGTTGCTTCCCTACATTGGTCACCCCGTAATGACCCTCGTGACAGTGATCACTTCCCGGTGATTCTATCATTCTCCTGCCAATACCAAGCAGACAGGCCCCCACATTGGGCATTCCGCAGAGCCAATGGAGCTTTATATATATTTGCTGTGAGATTTAACTTCTCTCTCTCTCTCTCTCTCTCTCTCTCTCTCTCTCTCTCTCTCTCTCTCTCTCTCTCTCTCGGATTGCATTGATGCGGTTGTTCAAGTTGTCGGACACAATTCTTCATGCTATTGGTACTGTTATCCCCATATCCACAAGTTCCCCTCGTTGTCGACCAGTACCATGGTGGAACAAGGACATTGCAGTCGTGATCCGTGGCCATTGACAGGTACTACAATGATTTAAACAGCACCCTTCACAGACCAACCTTATAGTTTTTAAGCATCTCCTTCCCTAAGGCTGGCTGAGCAGAGTAAAAAGACTATGCATCTTCATTCTAGGTTTGGTCCAAGCTCCATAGCCTTCTGGAGCACCAGTGACAATCAGCTGTCAAGAGTCTTATCCTACAGGGTGCTGTGTGTACTGATCCATTGCTTATTGTGACACACTTTGCGACTGCATCAGCGACTTCTTCCTATCCTGCTACCTTTCTCTGGTAGAAATGATGGGTTGAAGAACCCCCCCCCCCCCCCCTCTGTTTCAACCCCCACCAGGCTGAAGCCCATAATGAACCCTTCACTGAATGGGAATTTGTGCAGGCTCTTACCTCTTCACAGGACATGGCCCCAGCTCTGGATCCCACCCACAACCATATGATCCAATGCTTGGACGTTATCCAAAGGCAACATCTACTCAGGGTCTTCAACTGCATCTGGCTCACAGGTGTCTTGCCCTTGCAATAGTGAGGTGGCACACTTATCTTCATCCTTAAGCCTGGGAAGAATTCAGTGTTGCTTGATAGCTACTGCCTGATTAGCCTGACCAACGTGCTTTGTAAACTGCTTGAGAGGATAGTTAGTTTCTGATTATGTTGGGTACTCAAATCTTCAGCAATTAAAAGCAGATGCACAATGTATGAGATTGTGGGCCAAGTAAATAGCAGCTCTGGATATAATTGATGGATCAGATCTTGGAGCCTTTTGCCCCCTATCAGTGTAGCTACAGGGAAGGACAGTCTGCAACTGACCATTTACTCATATTGGAAACAGCAATCCAGTGGGCATTTACTAACTGCTGACACCTTATTGCAGTCTTCTTGGCCTACATGGGGCATACGACACAGTTTGGTGTCATCACATTTTAGTTACCCCCATGACTGGGGATTTTGTGGCCACCTTCAGATTTTTATTCACAAGTTTTTATCCATCTGGTTCTTCCGGGTTCAAGTTGGCACCTCTGTTGGGCTTATAACCTCTGGCAATGTATGTCGACAGTTTTTGCATCTGGTGCAGCTCCCACTCAGTAGTATCTGCTGAACACCAGTTCCAAGGTGCCACCTGACGGGCCTATGCGTGTGCCGTTTCCTATGGCTTCAGTTTTCTCCCTCCAAAATGTAGGTTATGCATTTTTGCACTACAACCTGACCCAGAACTTTATTTAGGTGACGAGTGCCTAGATTTTGTAGCGGCGGTCCATTTATTGGGCTTTCTTTCTGATAAAATGCTGATGTGTCTGCTCAGTGTTTGCCACCTCAAGACTATGTGCATGCGGAAGCTTAATGCTCTCTGCCCACTGGCCCACACATCTTGAGGTGCAGACTGTGCTACTCTTCTCCATCTGTCCCTCACTCTGGTTTTGTCCAAACTAGATTATGGCTGTCAGGTTTATTTCTCAGAGACTCCTTCCATTCAGAAGCTACTTGTCCCTGTTCGTCATTATGGGAGTCCATCTGGCTGCTGGTGCCTTTTGCACGAGTCCTGTCAACAGCCTCCTCACAGAAGTGGGGACCCCCACACCACTCTACAAATACAACAGAGCAAACGCCTGATTGCTTACGTAATACACAATCACCATTCGACAATTTGCTGACCATCCTGTATACACCGTCCTCTTTGCAAACGAGATATACTGCACATTCCTCATGATATCCACTGCACAACTGCACATGGTACACACGTGACAAAATAAAGTGCATCATCTTTGTTTCACAGTTTTGCCACAGTTACTTTGTCTAAGTCACTTGCTACATTCTACAGTTTACTAAAAAACACGTTAGCATCCTAATCTGGCCGGACGGGGTGGCCGAGCGGTTCTAGGCGCTACAGTATGGAACCGTTCGACCGTTACGGTCGCAAGTTCGAATCCTGCCTCGGGCAGGGCATGGATGTGTGTGATGTCCTTAGGTTAGTTAGGTTTAAGTAGTTCTAAGTTCTAGGGGACTAATGATCTCAGACGTTAAGTTCCATAGTGCTCAGAGCCATTTGAACCATTCTCATCTGATCTGCCACAGAAGACTGGAACTGTAGGGATCAAGGGTAAGTTCTTAACTGTTGCTGAGTCTATTGTACTTTCATCGGTTATATCCAGAGCTGCTATTTACTTGGCCCACGATCTCATCTGCTTTTAATTGTTGAATTTCTGAGTGTAATTGCAGTAAAACAAGTCAGCAGATCCACACCTTAATGTGTACCCATTCTGACTGATTATTCGGTTACTCTAGTTGTTAAAAAAATTTTCCAGCATTGCAGTTACCACACACACCAAGCAAAGCCAGCATCTACAGCAGTCCTACCTTTAGCGCTGCAACTCACTCCACTGCATTATCAGAGAGACGTGGTCTGATGGAAGAATGGTGTCTGCATCAGTCTTGCACTCATTCCAGTTACAGATGCCACACACAGATTCCTGCAAATAATACCAATCACTGCTACACCCAGTGGAAGACTAGGTTTTCTTATCTCTTCAGGAACAGTGATGAGTAAGGGAACTGAAGAATCCCACTGCTGACATTTTATAAAAGATCTGGTCCTGGATGAGTGATGCTAAGATGTAGGCTCACAGGGGTGAGCAAGTGATCAGTACTCATAGCCGGAGTTCAGTTACTTTACATAACTTCATTCATAACACGACATGTACGTATACTCTACTGATCAGTACCCTGGTGGCAATCTGAGGCGAACATGGTATAGATAAGCTGCATCTGAGTATGGCCAGCTGTATTCACAGCAGATGGGGGGGATTTAACTGACATGGGAAAGCACTTACAATGCTAGAGGCTGAATGTTTGCGTGCTGTTTCCATGCTCTTACACATCAGCATTTATGGACCTGTTGATTTGATAAATTTTGGACTAATTCTCTACGGGAGACCATTCTTCTGCAAATCTTACTAATTCAAGTATGATTAACAGCTTGAAATTAGCCTTGTTATTGTTAATAAACCCCTTTGGTGTACCAAGATGTGAAAATACAGCCTTCAAAGGTGCATTAGTTATTTAAATGTTGTGCAGATCATAATTGTAACAACTCACTATGATGTGGAATGAGTCAATATTAAAATTATAATAAATAAATTCTCTCAGCAGAAAACATGTCAGCATCCCTTCTCCCCCCCCCCCCCCCCTCCCCTCTGCAGAAAAACATGCACATTCACTCTTTTTCTATGGAGTAAAAGCAATTGTGCAGCTCAGTTTGTGTTTGAAGTAGAATAAATGAAACACTCCAATTTCCAGATGACTAGACCAGCAGTTGGTTACTTTGAAAGGCAATTAAAATAAATTGGTCTCAACCCCAAGCAATAATTGTGGAATCTCTGATTGGATGTGTGTGTTGTCAGAATTCTTCATATCCATCATGCACTGTGTACATTGCTTGCTAAGTTCTTCAGTGTCATTCGAAATTATTGACCACCATACTGAGTGGGGTATTTTTTCTCTGCAATTTGTTATTCGTTGATGTCCTTCATGGCTTCGTTCCTCTTGGTCCTGGGACAGCACACAGTTTCATTCTTTCAAGAAGTTTTGCTGTACTATTTCATTGTGGGGATCATACCTGGTCCCTATAGAGGTGGCCACATTGGTACCCTTGTTTGCACTCTTGCAGGTGTATTTTATATTTTGTGCAACTATGCCATTTGACATTTATCTGTTTCTGTAACGTTCTGATTGAAGCAGACTGTACACAACTGCCCATTGATTGTCGATTTCCATTTCTTCTTGGCCTCACTACTTGCTCTTTGACATGCATCCAAACTGTTACAGCAATTGGCATTTGTATTTTGGGAAGCTGTCTTGGCCAGTTTGGGAATCATTTAAGAATTGTCTCAGGGTGACATTATGGCAACTTGTTGTCTTACATGCATGGCAAATCTCTCTTTAAGGCACCACATTCACCATGAACTACTATTTCATAATTCTTGTATAGAGTGTTGCGGGTCTTCTTCTGGATTAAGAAACTCTGCATTGATGGCATCATGTATATGAGTTGGTCTAATTTTTTCCTGGAGCCAAATCAAGCTGTGTGAATGTACCACTTTTTGCTTTTGCCACTCGTTCTTTACAGCTAACAAATGGCAGCACTGAACATCCAATTTTTGATGATGGCTCCAACAAATTTTATTTGTTCTTGGACAAAAGGAACCTCTGACAATAATGTTCATGGATGCACATTGTTTTTATTCTTTGAGTTCACACCTAAAAGAACTGCAAATTCATGTTATAAATAAACCATGTTTTCTGACACATGTCATTGTGTCCTGTGCATATTTATGCATATGACATGGGCATCTGATGAATTTTGATAACAAGATAAGTGTTCCCACATTGTCAACTTTATCTGTGGTCATTACTGCACCTCTTAAATGGATATGTTTATCCAAATACAATCATAGTTCATTATGGGAAATAAACAGCAATCTTATCATCTCAGTTTTGGCATACCGTATTTACTCGAATCTAAGCCGCACTTTTTTTTGGTTTTTGTAATCCTAAAAAACCGCGTGCGGCTTAGAATCGAGTGCAAAGCAAGCGGAAGTTCTGAAAAATGTTGGTAGGTGCCGCCACAACTAACTTCTGCCGTCTACTATATGTAACACTACACAGGCATGCTTTGCAGGCACAAAGATAAATACTAGCGCCAAAACCTATCCGTCAGTAAATAAATTAAAAGAAAAGGTTGAAGAATGTAAACATTATGCCGCGTATTCTTTCGTGTTTGCTGCTATCTCATTTAAATCCTGTCTGCGTAATAAACTACGAAACTAGAGTGAGACAACAGCAAACGCGGAAGAATATACGTATAATGTCATGTTTATATTTGTATTATTCTTATGCTGAATAGTGATACAGTCATAAATGAAGCACGAATCTAAGATGACTAACATCTGTGCAGCATGTAATGTACTAAAGAGGCATCTGCAAAGATTTTCAAACGGAGAAAAATTTTCGCTAACTCTCGTTCGGAACAAATTCTATAATACGCCGTCTATTATTTGGTTCTTGTTGATCATTATCAAAGAAAGCAGCAGTGTAAGTAACAACAAATAGCAGTCTCTTGCCGTTGTTTCGGTTAGAGACAATTCCTCTCTCTCTTTTTTTTTTTTTTTTTTTTTTTTTTTTTTTTTTAAAAAAAGCTGTTGTAGCGCGCACAAAAGCAAGCCGTGCCACGAGCGGCAACAGGCCGTAAACACGCACTATCAGAATGCGACAAACAATGCACGACACAGTACAATAATGCATTTTCAGCGTAGAGTGACCCAAACACCTATAACAAAGAGAACGGCACTTATCAGGTCAAAGCAAAATAAGCAATCGATTCAAACCAGACGAAGCACGTGAAAAAGAAAGGGTACCCGTATAAATACAGACGGAGCACCTGACGTATAGCAATGGTTACCTGGTAAAGCTTAACTGCTAAGCTTACGACTCGAACCAAACTTCTGTAGCTGTATCGTCATTCATTCGTCCTAAATTGTGTCTCGTATTACAATGGACCAACTTTGTTTCCATTTGGAGGTGCGGCCTAAAACTTTTCTCTCCCCTCGAATTTCGAGTCTCAAATTTCACGTGCGGCGTAGATTCGGGAAATTTTATTTTCCTTTATTTTGAGTGCGGCTTAGATTCGAGTAAATACGGTATTTATCAGTGATGAAGTGCTGGAATAGTTGCTGACAGTTCAAAATTTGATTGCATTTGCTATCCCAATGCATTACTTCATGGGCATGGACATGTGTTGACTTTTTTTTTTTTTTTTTTCTCCGGCAGCTGTACTTGACTTGGGTGTTGAAACGATAAGTCTCCCTCTTGCCAAAATATCAATGGGTTCTCTTAAGGCGACAAAACTGAGATGTTTTCAACAGTATGTTGCAGGTCACAAGGATGGTAAAAACCTCAATAAAAAACCTTCAATCTCAAAGATTGCATAGCTGTTGAGGTGGAACGGTCGTTAGCGGGCAACCTCTGGGCAACCTGCCACACCTCAGTTGTACAAGGCTTGCCTGGGCATGTGGGGCTCTGTCTAGGTGGACTTTTATTTTCCTAGCGGCCCTTGGGACCGAGATGGATCCTTCGAAGTCTTTTCTCCCATCTCCCAGCGGAATGGGTGGCCCACTGGTAGGTACTAGCATCCAGTCAAATAAGAGTGCTCTTGTAGCCAGTTCTCTACTGCGGCCATAGTGTGTTTTTCTTGGTATAACAGTAGAGGGGGGTTTTGAAATGGTGTCACCTTTTTACATGCAAAATGGTTTAGAGGGGAGTGCAGGTACTTTGAAATCAGTAAAGCGGTTACAAAATGTGGCACTGTTGGTGGGAATATCAAGTTCCTGACAAGTAAGAAACCCACAGAAGACCAAAACTTTGGGGAATATGCCATTGAGACTGAGCTCCATGCCAAATTAAACTACAGTAAAGGTGTTGTGACCTGCAGAGACTTGGTGGAAATCCCGAAAAAAGGCCTGGAAGTTGAATGGACGCAAGGAGGCATTGTAGAGGTGCAGAATATTATGAAAAGAATGGAAGGCAATCTGATTAAATCTGACTCATTCATCCTCATATTTGTGCTATTAAAAGTCCCAGAATATATTAAGGCAGGTTTTCTTCGCTTAACTGTGCGGACTATGTCCCCAGTCCCATGTGCTGTTTTGAATGCCAGCGATATTGGCACACCACACTTGGATGTAAGGGAGAAACCACTTGCAGCAAATCTGGAAAGCCTGTCCATGGAGGAGTCTGATGTCCATCTCTTCCAAAGTGTTTGAATTGCTCTGGGGCTCCCCCTGTCTGGAGGAGGGCCTGCCGCATCTTCTTTGAAGAATGGAAGATACAGGAGATAAAAACCACATGATGGATCCCCTATGGTGAGGCCAGTATGATTTATAAGACCATGCAGCCCCCAGCTGTTGTTACCACCTTTGTGTCAGTTGTTAAAACACCAGTACAGAAAACTGGTGCTACTACACAAACGGAGGTAGCTAGTATTAGCACTAGACCTGCATTTGTCAGCTTGCTTAAGCGGCTGCAGATTCTTTACAGCCCACACTTCCTTCCCAAAAAAATCAGAAAAGTTTGTAGTTGCTAATGTTGCAGAGCTCCCTGTTCCCCCTAAGGTTCAATTTGCTCCACTGTCCAGTGCTGCCACTACTGCTGTCCTGGTTGTGGCTCCAAAGCCTACCGAGGACGAAAAAGTCAAAGGCCAAGTGTCCCCACCCCCCATGACAGAGCCAGGAAGTAAACAGTTTGACAATGTTGCTGTCATATTATATGACATCTCTCTTGACTCTTTGGTAGAGTTAATGGAGCTTGATGTCAGACAAGGGCAATCATCTCGCCTCAAGGCTGAGCCCCCACCAATTATGGGCTCCCCTCCCCAGTGGAAAGACTGTGGAAGTGGAACCCCTGTGATGGATGGCGCCTATTTTAAAGTGGAATGTTAATGAGTTCAGGACCCATGTAGAGGAGCTGAAACTGCTAGTGTGGAATGCCCCCTGTGCCTAAGTTTTAAAGCCAGGGACAATCCTGTGCTGCGGGGCTATACCATTCACCAAAAGGATGACCTGACTGGGGAGAGAGCTAAGGGGAAGGGGTTTCTGTGTTTGTCAATAATGCGCAACACTCCTCTGGTCTCCCCTGGCTACTAAGCTGCAAGCAGTTGCTGTTGAAATTCATGGGTGTCACTGTTTGCTCACTGTATCTACCTCCACCAGACCCAATAGACTCGGAGGTTCTCAGAGGTCTTGTGATACAACTACCATGACTATTTCTTCTATTGGGAAACTTAAATGCCCATCATGTTTTCCAGGACTCGACCTCTACTTGCCCTCAAGGTCAGGTTTTGGAGAGTTTCGTGCCATCTCACGAGCTGTGCATCTAGGTGCTCACACACATTTCTGCACTGCTACTGCATCATTCTCAGCCATTGACCTCTCTTTCTGCTCTCCCACCTTCACAGATTCTGTTCAGTGGGAGGTCATTGACGATCTTCATTCCAGTGACACTTACCACTCGGCGTTCACCTGTTGGGTGGGGCATTACCTGAAGTGAAGTCACCATTGTAGATGGTCATCAGGGCTAACTGGATGCTGTTCAGCCAGCTGGCTGTGTTCAAACATTGCAGCTGCATGCACAAATGGGTGAACCACATCATCAAGTGATGCATCATGCCGCTAACTTGTCCATCCCAAAGTTCTCGGGCCATCTTAAGAGGTGACCTGTACCTTGGTGGACGGATGAGTGCCGTTCAACCAACCAGGACAGGCATGTGGCTCTTTGACAATTTAAGTGAGCCATACAGCAGACAGCCTCATAGTCTTTAAAGTCGCAAGGACCAACACATAATTAAGGAGAGCAGGAAAAGGTCATGGCAAGCATTCCTGGACTCTATCACCCATTCCAGTTGTTCTACGATGGTATGGCAGCCATTAGGATGATTTCTGGTAAACGTGGTTGTTTACTAATAGCAGCAGTGCTGAAACAGATACGTCTTCAAAGAGCTCCCAGAGACATTCCTCAGATGCTGGCAGAGAATTTTGCACAAACTACCGCTGCCAACGCCAGCCAGGATCTTGCATTTCTTTGCTACTGTGCGTCTGTAGAGAGGGGAAATTGGATTTCAGACACAACAACTCTGAGACTTACAACTACCCTTTCACCCTGTGGAAGCTGGAATCAGCCCTGTCGAGTCTTGTGATACTGCAGCTGGTCATGGCTGAATATGGTGCTGCATGCTTAGGCATTTGCCAGTAGCATCAAAGAAAATCCTCCTCCAATGATTGAATCTTACGTTGCGTACAGGTAACTTCCACAACTTGTGGAGAGAGACCTTTTGATTCCTCTCCTGAAACCACGAAAGGATCACACGGTCCCAGTAGTTATCAGAGTATCACCTTAGTGAGATGTGTAGGAAAGACCCTGGAGTGAATGCTTTGCAGTCATCTGATCTGGTTGTTAGAGGCCAGGCATCTCATTAGTTGATCTCAATGTGGATTCCAGAGGTTTCAGTCCACTGTTGACAGCCTGACCCTATTAGAAGCAACTGTCCATCGGTCTTTCCTACAGAATCACCACTATATTGGTATATTCTTTGATATCAGTGAGGCATACAATACTACTTGAAGACACTGTATTCTTGCACAACTGCATCAATGGGATTTTCATGGCCACCTCCCCTTTTTCATATGATCTCTCCTGTCCCAGTGGTTTTTTTAGGATCCAAGTAGGTTACTTGCTTTTGGGTAATTTTGAGCAGGAGAGTGGTGTCCCTCAGGGCAGCCTCATAAGTGTTATCCTCTTTGCCATAGCCATAAACAGTATCACATCTACAGAGACGAGTCCTGTACAGTTCTCTTTATTTGTGGGCGATTTTGCTGTTTTCCTTTCCTCCTCCAGTGCAGCAACAGCAAGCCATCAGTTGCAACTTGTGTTGATTTTAATCATTCTCGTTGTATCTTTAATATACTTGCATATGAGGGACAACATCCTACAGCGTAGGGAACCAGTGAGGTTTCTGAGCCTCATTTTTGACTTGAAATTATCATGTTTGCCACACCTGAGGGACCTGAAAGGCAGAACCCTGAATGCACTGAACGTCATGAAGTGCCTTAGACACAGGTCTTGGGGAACGAACAGGGTGAGTCCCCTCATGCGTTCGTGGCTGGAGAATGAGTGCATGGTGTATGGTTCGGTGAGGCCTTCTTATTTGAAGAGCATTGACCATCTGTCCACAATGAGGGGATTCTGTTTACCACGGGTGCTTGTAGGACCAATCCCACACCCAGCCTCTGTGCTAAGGCTGGGGAACCGCCACTCACCATCTGGTGGCAGCTCGTCATGGTGCATCAGGCATGTAAGTTTCCCACAGATCTGACTTCAGCTGCACGCCATACTGTTGCTCATCCACCACTGGGATTCCTTTTCTCCAGCTGTCCATGAGCAACAATGCTGTTTGGAATCTGCATGCAATGTCTGCTGGAGTCACTCGGTGTTGAGCAAGAGCGACCTCAAATCCAGGGTTTTAATTGTCTGCCGTTCTGGTTACTGGGAGAGGCCCAGAGTGACTTTAGATTTGGTGTGGTACAGTAGAGATTGCACTCCTGCTCCAGTTTTCAATGCAATGTTTTCTGGTATTTTATATGAGCACCACAACTATGTAGCTTTTTTTATGGGTGGGTTGAAACGGGGGTATTTTGTGGTTGCTCTGTTTTCCCAGATTGTGTCCTCAAGTTCCAACTGTCTCAAGCCTTTACTGTCTTTGATGCAGAAGTATATCCGATCTTGCGGGCGCTGCAGCAGATGAAATGTTCTTCCCCTGCAAAATTTGTCTGTTTAGATTCTCTGAATGCCCTTCACTCGCTGCAACTTTTGTACCCAGCAGATAAAGTAGTCCAGGCTATCCAGAATGCCCTCCTCCAACTACAATCACTGGGGATGGGGGTGTCTTTCTGGTGGGTACCAGGACACATGGGAATTGCAGGGAATGAAAGGGCAGATCTAGCAGCCAAGGAGACGTGTCTTGATACTGAGGTGTTTCAGTATGCCATCCCCCTGTGCGCTATGACTCCACTGTTGAGCGCCAGAGTCCTGAACCGGTGGGAAATGAGTAGCTGGAAGTGACCAAGAATAAGCTGTGTTTAGTAAAACCACAATTTGGCCATGGTGTACCTCCTCCCAACCACATCAACAGGACAAGGTCCTCCTCTTCCGTCCTCACATAGGCCACAACTCTATGATGCATGGTTTAATGCTCCAGCAAGAGGACCCTCCAATTTTTGGCGTACAGATCACTGTGTGCCACATTGTATTGGACTGTGCCCACACACACACACACACACACACACACACACACACACACACACACACACACGCAAACTCGTGTGTGTGATGGTGATACAGCAGTCTGAGACAATTTGCTCCAAAGTCTTGAACATATGGTTGTAGAGGGGTTGATGTAATTCCTGGATGATTTCTTATTCAAGATCCTGGATGTAGAAATAATGCTGGTCCACTTCAAATTGTTCATTGCCAACAAAGTAAAATTGTAGGAATTTTGGCATTTCATTTGGTTGGTTGTAGCAAGCCCGTTCAATGATTAATGTGTATTGTACCCTAAAAATTGATCTGAAAGTGTCTTGATTATGTATAATTTGACCTCTAAACAATGTAATTTGGAAGCCTGTATTGTAATAACACACATTTTGTAGAAAATGTTAGTATTTGTGTAAGCAATTAGTTGTTGTGGCAGCATTGTAATTACTTGTAATTAATTATAGTGGTTTTATATATATATACCTATTGTTAAGTTATATAATATAAATTAATATAAATTGGACTTTTTGGAGCTGAGAATTTAAAAATACTGTTGCTTTGAAGTGTGTAATAAGGACCCTCTGGTGCACATTCAAGAACCTCATGTAGATGGCTCTCTACAGATTTGGACATGCTAACAACACTCTCACAGTACATTTATTACCTTATGAATTTTGTTTTCAACAGTCATTCACTCTCGGTGTTAGAGCAGAACATGGAAACAATCTTTGACCACTTACCCATTGTAGTGAAGAATGTCATTCATAGTAAAATTAACTTCAAATGCAAACTAAAATCATATTTACTTGAAAACTACTCCAGCAAAAAATTTCTGTGTAGGGAGATTGAGTCAATGTATGTAGCGTTAAGTATATAAATGAAGTAGAAAAAAAAGTTTTTGTCCAAATGTTACCAACAATCATATAAGTGCGCAGCATGTTGCCTTATTTATCATTGTTACAGTTGTAAACTACAATATACCACTCACATCACAGCAAGAAATCAGTTAAAGTACATGGAACACACAAGTATTCAAATAAATAGTATTAGGAATCTTTTTTTAAATATTCTGAAAATACGGTTTGAAATGCATGGAAGATGTTGAAAATGTAACAAAAGTAATAAAAATGTTTTATTAATAAAGAAACAGATGTAAACTCTTTATTAGTGTATTTTAATATTCATGAAAAATGTATATTTAATGCTTACTCTGTGATTATTAATTGTGTCTCACTGGTTTGTCTATGCCACTTCAGTTATATTCCACATTTAACATTACAGGATTTATCTCCCCACCAGCATCATCATCTTCTTCTGCTGGCCCAAGTTTTCCCAATGTGTCGAATAAAGTGACAGACATCCCTGCTCCATATACAGTTCCACAACCACTTACGCCAACAGAAGGTTTGCCATTAAATCCAACTTTGCAAATCAGTAAGCCTCTGCCAACAGGTAAGCAGCAGTTTTCTGTACTTTTGTAATTAACTGTAACTGAATTTCCACTTTAATGAATTTCTTTTTTGTCTTAAGCTACGCTAGGAGGAGTACTAGTGGCATTTTGTCACACACAGACATTGAAGGCCAGTGAAAAGTTCTACTACTTTTTTGGGACATTTACTGCATACAGGAATTAGACTTCACAATGAATTTAATAGAGATCTCAATACACAAGCTCCTGTAGGCTGAAAGATCACAACAGCTGATAAAATTTGTTTTAACACATGGGCATGTATAAATTACTGATAAATATAGAAATGTGCATCAATGTCAAGGGCTATTCAGGAAGTAAGTTCCGTTACCTTGTATATAAAAAGAAGTATCAAGAATTTTTTTATTTTATACAACTTAAAGCTATTACTACAAGTTGTTTCTCTAACAATTGAGCTTTATGTTAAAGCAGTTGTTTTGTTGAGGAACAAGCTTTTCAGTGCCCTCATACACTTCTGCTGCCTGTGATCCTTAGCCATGTTTTGACACTGTCTTTTAACTTACCGTTTTCATAATGCCCTGACCCTAGCCATTCTTTTCATCTTTGGAAATGTGTGAAAATCACTGGGTTACAAATCAGAGCTGTGAAGAGCATGATCAAACTGATTCCCAATTGGAACTGTTATGTTAAGCAACACTTGTTTGCATGCAGCAGTATGTGACCTAGTGTTTTTATGATTCCAGAATTTGACGCCCCATCTCTTTTGTTCTCGATGGCTCTTCTGAGCTTGTTCAGAGTTTCTCTGTAAATTTTGGAGTTTTATTGTAGTGTCTTCTTCCATAAAAATAATGAATACTCCCTACTTGTTAAAAAGAAGTTGGGGTGGAGGGAGGGGCTGGCTGTCTCCAGTTTTTAGGTAGAAAATGTTTGACAGTGTGTTAAAGGCTTACATATCAAGCTAGCATGATATCACTCCATATTGAAGTATGCAATGTGTATTTTTGTCTCCCATCAAAATGTGATTGAGGAATTTGTCTTCTTCTGGATTGTATCACATCAGAAACATTAATACATTTCCTAATCTCTTTGTTGTGTAGATATGTCAGAAGCTCTTGCGACCCATCACTTTCAAAATTTGTTCTAAAGCTTACCTGTCACAAGTTCTTGCAACACTATCATTGATGCCTGAGTGAAATTGGCTGATAATTCTGTAGTTGTGAACCAATAATTTTCTCAGATTCTGTCGTTAATCCTTGGAACAAATTCATTTGTCAGAACAGATGGCTGTTCACTTCTTTTTTCATCACTGACATTACTCCAGCATTCCCAAAACAAACAGCACCATTTTCTTTAAGCACTATTGCTCATAACATTCCCTTCACATACTGTTCATAGTTCACTGTAAATATCTACAATTTTATTGTTTCTCACACACAGAAAACAGATTACACCATGTAATTCACGGGCAGTGATATTTTGAGTGATAGTGTCAAAGTCGTTTTGACAGTTACTGCCAGACACCTACTGACCAGGTGACACACACACACTTTGTGCAGCAGCTGGCAACAGAACTTACATTCTGGACAGGCCTTGTAAGTGAAAAGAATCATCATCTTAATAGCAAACAAGTAAAACCAGGTAAAGACTACTGGCTCAGAGATAAAACAGTTGCTGAAGGCTCTTGACACAAAATTGTGAAGGTCCCAAGCTCATAAGGCATACTGGCTATTATTTGCCAAGCTTATTGTCCTATTATTGAAGTGCTGCTCAGATGACATAAATTTAATCATTTTAGACTCCAGTGCTTCCTATTTCATAATTAATTAATTAATAATTAAGGAAGTTTAATTTTAATACATTTGCAGCTATAACAGTATGACACAACTGTAGCTAAAAGGTAACACACAATACAGTAGAAAATGCATCACAACTATATACCGTTCTACGGATCGGAGCATGGAATGTCAGATCCCTTAATCGGGCAGGTAGGTTAGAAAATTTAAAAAGGGAAATGGATAGGTTAAAATTAGATATAGGGGGAATTAGTGAAGTTCGGTGGCAGGAGGAACAAGACTTTTGGTGAGGTGAATACAGGGTTATAAATACAAAAGCAAATAGGGGTAATGCAGGTGTAGGTTTAATAATGAATAAAAAATAGGAGTGCGGGTAAGCTACTACAAACAGCATAGTGAACGCATTATTGTGGCCAAAATAGACACAAAGCCCATGCCTACTACAGTAGTACAAGTTTATATGCAACTAGCTCTGCAGATGACGAAGAAATTGATGAAATGTATGATGAGATAAAAGAAATTATTCGGGTAGTGAAGGGAGACGAAAATTTAATAGTCATGGGTGACTGGAATTCATCAGTAGGAAAAGGGAGAGAAGGAAACATAGTAGGTGAATATGGATTGAGGCTAGGAAATGAAAGAGGAAGCCGTCTGGTAGAATTTTGTGCAGAGCATAACTTAATCATAGCTAACACTTTGTTCAAGAATCATGAAAGAAGGTTGTATACATGGAAGAAGCCTGGAGATACTAAAAGGTATCAGATTATATAATGGTAAGACAGAGATTTAGGAACCAGGTTTTAAATTGTGAGACATTTTCCGGGGCAGATGTCGACTCTGACCACAATCTATTGGTTATGAAATGTAGATTAAAACTGAAGAAATTGCAAAAAGGTGGGAATTTAAGGAGATGGGACCTGGATAAACTGACTAAACCAGAGGTTGTACAGAGTTTCAGGGAGAGCATAAGGGAACAATTGACAGGAATGGGGGAAAGAAATACAATAGAAGAAGAATGTGTAGCTTTGAGGGATGAAATAGTGAAGGCAGCAGAGGATCAAGTAGGTAAAAAGACGAGGGCTAGTAGAAACTCTTGGGTAACAGAAGAAATATTGAATTTAATTGATGAAAGGAGAAAATATAATAAAAATGCAGTAAATGAAGCAGGCAAAAAGGAATACAAACGTCTCAAAAATGAGATCGATAGGATGTGCAAAATGGCTAAGCAGGATGGCTAGAGGACAAATGTAAGGCTGTAGAGGTTTATCTCACTAGGGGTAGAATAGATACTGCTTACAGGAAAATTAGAGACCTTTGGAGAAAAGAGAACCACTTGCATCAATATCAAGAGCTCAGATGGAAACCCAGTTCTAAGCAAAGAAGGGAAAGCAGAAAGGTGGAAGGAGTATATAGAGGGTCTATACAAGGGCGAAGTACTTGAGGACAATATTATGGAAATGGAAGAGGATGTAGATGAAGATGAAATGGGAGATATGATATTGCGTGAAGAGTTTGACAGAGCACTGAAAGACCTGAGTCGAAACAAGGCCCCTGGAGTAGACAACATTCCATTAGAACTACTGACAGCCTTGGGAGAGCCAGTCCTGACAAAACTCTACCATTTGGTGAGCAAGATGTATGAGACAGGCGAAATACCCTCAGACTTTAAGAATAATATCATAATCCCAATCCCAAAGAAAGCAGGTGTTGACAGATGTGAAAATTACCAAACTATCAGTTTAATAAGTCACAGCTGCAAAATTCTAACGCGAATTCTTTACAGACGAATGGAAAAACTGATAGAAGCCGAACTCGGGGACGATCAGTTTGGATTCCGTAGAAATGTTGGAACACGTGAGGCAATACTGACCCTACGACTTATCTTGGAAGAAAGATTAAGGAAAGGCAAACCTACGTTTCTAGCATTTGTAGACTTAGAGAAAGCTTTTGACAATGTTGACTGGAATACTCTTTCAAATTCTGAAGGTGGCAGGGGTAAAATACAGGGAGCGAAAGGCTATTTACAATTTGTACCGAAAGCAGATGGCAGTTATAAGAGTTGAGGGGCATGAAAGGGAAGCAGTGGTTGGGAAGGGAGTGAGACAGGGTTGTAGCCTATCCCCGATGTTATTCAATCTGTATATTGAGCAAGCAATAAAAGAAACAAAAGAAAAATTCGGAGTAGGTATTAAAGTCCATGGAGAAGAAATAAAAACATTGAGGTTCGCCGATGACATTGTAATTCTGTCAGAGACAGCAAAGGACTTGGACGAGCAGTTGAACAGAATGGACAGTGTCTTGAAAGGAGGATATAAGATGAACATCAACAAAAGCAAAACGAGGATAATGGAATGTAGTCGAATTAATTCGGGTGATGCTGAGGGAATTAGATTAGGAAATGAGACACTTAAAGTAGTAAAGGAGTTTTGCTATTTGGGGTGCAAAATAACTGATGATGGTCGAAGTAGAGAGGATATAAAATGTAGACTGGCAATGGCAAGGAAAACGTTTCTGAAGAAGAAAAATTTGTTAACATCGAGTATAGATTTAAATGTCAGGAAGTCGTTTCTGAAAGTATTTGTATGGAGTGTAGCCATGTATGGAAGTGAAATGTGGACGATAAATAGTTTGGACAAGAAGAGAATAGAAGCTTTCGAAATGTGGTGCTACAGAAGAATGCTGAAGATTAGATGGGTAGATCACATAACTAATGAGGAGGTATTGAATAGAATTGGGGAGAAGAGGAGCTTGTGGCACAACTTGACTGGAAGAAGGGATCGGTTGGTAGGACATGTTCTGAGACATCGAGGGATCACCAATTTAGTATTGGAGGGCAGTGTGGAGGGTAAAAATCGTAGAGGGAGACCAAGAGATGAATACACTAAGCAGATTCAGAAGGATGTAGGTTGCAGTAGTTACTGGGAGATGAAGAAGCTTGCGCAGGATAGAGTACCATGGAGAGCTGCATCAAACCAGTCTCAGGACTGAAGACCACAACAACAACATATATACTTCAGCATTATATATAATGTAACTGACAAATTATTATAAATATCTTGATTGTGAACTAATTTAACCTTGTGATTCTTGAGTTTCTCCCGGCGTATTTGATAATCAAAATATCCACGGGTATGCTGCCGGTCTATAGTGTCCAACGGGCACAATATTTCGGCGATCAAACATGTCGCCATCATCAGGTGAACTGACAGACTGAGCTCCTGTGAACGTGCCGGCACTGAGATCCGTACGCTATGGCTGCTCAGAGGGAACTGGGTTCGGTCGCGGCGGCGGCCGATTTAAATACCCTCCGCCCGCGGCGCGCTCCCTCCGCCGTCCGCGCCCAGCGCCACGGTCGTGCGGTGGAACAGATTGCGACGGCGTCTGAGATGACGTCGGTGTGATGGCTCTGTCCGCCGTTGTCGTCACAACTATACGTCTGCTCGATTTACTCTTGATTAACCCGATCGCTGGTTCCCAAGCCTTGCTAAGATTATAGCCACAGTCACGGTTTATGAGGTCGTCATTGGTGCGAATTTCGATGGCCTCTCTAACAACGCTGTCCCAGTATCTCGACGTCTGTACCAGAATCCTCGTGCGGTCATACTCCATGGCGTGATTTTCCGACAAACAATGTTCAGCGACCGCCGACTTGCTCGGATACATCAGTCGAGTGTGCCTCTGGTGTTCACGGCATCGATCCTCGACGGTACGCATCGTCTGACCAATATACGACTTGCCACATTGACACGGAATCTGGTACACGCCGGCCTTCCTCAAACCGAGGTCATCTTTGGCGCTCCCCACCAGTGCACGAGTTTTATTTGGAGGACAAAACACAGTTCCGACCCGGTGTTTCTTCAGAATGCGGGCGATTTTTCCCGAGAGTGCGCCTGTGTATGGAATAAATGCAGTGCCTACCTCCTCCCTCGTGACTTCATCCATATCAACAGGTTGTGCTGCAGTGGTTGGGCGGAGAGCACGTTGAATCTGCCAAGAGTAAATCGATCAGACGTATAGTTGTGACGACAACGGCGGACAGAGCCATCACACCGACGTCATCTCAGACGCCGTCGCAATCTGTTCCACCGAACGACCGTGGCGCTGTGCGCGGACGGCGGAGGGAGCGCGCCGCGGGCGGAGGGTATTTAAATCAGCCGCCGCCGCGACCGAACCCAGTTCCCTCTGAGCAGCCATAGCGTACGGATCTCCGTGCCGGCACGTTCACAGGAGCTCAGTCTGTCAGTTCACCTGATGATGGCGACATGTTTGATCGCCGAAATATTGTGCCCGTTGGACACTATAGACCAGCAGCATACCCGTGGATGTTTTGATTATCAAATACGCCGGGAGAAACTCAAGAATCACATCATACACCTTTACGGGGAGGAGATGTATCGCAGCATGAAGAAATTTGAAAAGTTGCGCCACCGTAGATGTCGTTTGCTAAGTACTCTTGCCTTTCTAAAGAGATGTCGTTCCGAGAATGTTGTTCCAAATTTTGCTAAGGTTATGCATCACATCGATTCTGCAGCAGCTAAGAGAATCAAGAAACGAGCCAGCTTCGCATTGGTACGTGAGAGAGTGCAATCCACCCGCCGGAGCCTTGAGTTTATCTCACAGGAATTACTCAAACTACATTTGCAACTGGCTAGTAAGTTCACTTCTTGTTCCTGGGATTGGATTGATGGTGTCACCTGGGTGTCAGCTGATTCCGCCCATAAGAAGGCTACGGGACGTCAAACAGCTAAGTTCTCACGTCTCCTTGACAAACCATCCCTGCAGGTTCCGTGCAAGACTGTCATCAATTTGAGTGGCATGGTGTTGAGTGATGATGCGGTCTCGGTTTTGCAGAAAGGTCTCAACTTCGCTCCCACCCCCAAGTTCACTCCGGTCGCAGAAATTGTTAGTGCTGTTGAACAGGTTGCAGCTCGACTTCCGCCAGAATCAGCCGAGGAAATACGTCGTGAAACTTGTCGTGCGTTGACGAAATCCAAGCCGATGAAGTCAAATATCAGCAGTAAAGAGAGGGCGGCCATTCGTGATCTGAGGGAGCGCTCTGAAATTGTTGTCTTACCGGCTGACAAAGGCAATGCTACAGTTGTTGTCTCCCATAAGAACTACACTGATAAGATGCACAGCCTGCTGAATGACGATTCCTACCGGAAGATCAGCGTTGACCCAACAAAGAAGGTGGAGAACAAGACGAGGGCGCTTCTCAAGGACGCAGATTTACCGGAGGGTGACGCTAAGAAATTGTTACCCCAAGGTCCGGTACCGCCTAGACTATATGGACTCCCGAAGGTTCACAAAGAGGGGGTACCATTACGCCCCATTGTCAGCAACATCAGGGCACCTACATATTTGTTGGCCAAATACCTGATGGGAATATTAAGTCCTTATGGGTAAATGCCCTCATCACATCCGTAATTCCGTGGATTTTGTTGAACGCCTTGATAGCTTCAGGTTGGATGAGTCAGATATCATGGTGAGTTTTGACGTCGTTTCCTTGTTTACGAGGGTACCCCTGCGAGAGTCACTAGAATTGATTAGTCAGAAGTTTGACGAGAAGACCACTGAACTTTTTAGGCATGTCTTAACTTCCACGTATTTTCTTTTTAATGGAGAATACTACGAACAAACGGAGGGAGTCGCCATGGGTAGCCCACTCTCACCGGTGGTAGCGAACTTGTACATGGAGAACTTCGAGGAGGAAGCCCTGTCGTCATCCGTATGGAAACCTACTTGCTTTTTCCGTTACGTTGACGACACGTTTGTCATCTGGCCACATGGTATGGATAAACTCCTTGACTTCCTTACACATCTAAACTCCATACACCCCAACATCAAATTCACTATGGAGACTGAAACGGAGGGTAAATTACCTTTCCTTGACGTCTTGGTCAAGAGAAGGGCTGACGGCACCCTAGGTCATGGGGTGTATCGGAAGGCTACGCACACTGATCTGTATTTGCATGCAGACAGCTGCCACCACCCTTCAGAGGAATGGGGTACTTAAAACTCTAGTACATAGTGCGCGCCCTATCTCTGACGCAGAGAGTCTACCCCAGGAATTGGAACATCTGAGAACTGTATTTCGAAAAAATGGGTACTCAGAGTGGCAGATTCAACGTGCTCTCCGCCCAACCACTGCAGCACAACCTGTTGAGATGGATGAAGTCACGAGGGAGGAGGTAGGCACTGCATTTATTCCATACACAGGCGTACTCTCGGGAAAAATCGCCCGCATTCTGAAGAAACACCGGGTCGGAACTGTGTTTTGTCCTCCAAATAAAACTCGTGCACTGGTGGGGAGCGCCAAAGATGACCTCGGTTTGAGGAAGGCCGGTGTGTACCAGATTCCGTGTCAATGTGGCAAGTCGTATATTGGTCAGACGATGCGTACCGTCGAGGATCGATGCCGTGAACACCAGAGGCACACTCGACTGATGTATCCGAGCAAGTCGGCGGTCGCTGAACATTGTTTGTCGGAAAATCACGCCATGGAGTATGACCGCACGAGGATTCTGGTACAGACGTCGAGATACTGGGACAGCGTTGTTAGAGAGGCCATCGAAATTCGCACCAATGACGACCTCATAAACCGTGACTGTGGCTATAATCTTAGCAAGGCTTGGGAACCAGCGATCGGGTTAATCAAGAGTAAATCGAGCAGACGTATAGTTGTGACGACAACGGCGGACAGAGCCATCACACCGACGTCATCTCAGACGCCGTCGCAATCTGTTCCACCGCACGACCGTGGCGCTGGGCGCGGACGGCGGAGGGAGCGCGCCGCGGGCGGAGGGTATTTAAATCGGCCGCCGCCGCGACCGAACCCAGTTCCCTCTGAGCAGCCATAGCGTACGGATCTCAGTGCCGGCACGTTCACAGGAGCTCAGTCTGTCAGTTCACCTGATGATGGCGACATGTTTGATCGCCGAAATATTGTGCCCGTTGGACACTATAGACCGGCAGCATACCCGTGGATATTTTGATTAATTTAACCTTGGTTCATGTATTGATAGATCAATCAAGAAATATTCGTTTATCAGTCCATTAGCCCCACAGTGCCACTGGAGGTGCTATCTTGCATGGTGACCCAGAGGTGTGATTGGCTCCAGCCCATTCGTCTCCATTTGGATACCCTCACCGACCCTTTGTGAGTTCCGTGCTTTCCATCAGAACTGAGTCATCCCTTGAGGGCTTCTGGTGGCCTCTGTTCATCATTATGGGGTGCATCTGGCTGTTGGTGCCTTTTGCACAAGTCCCGTCAACATCCCTATTGCAGAAGTAAGGATTCTCCCTTCTATAAATACTATAGCCAACTCTTGGTTTCTTACACAGTTGTCATTTGACAAGTCCCTGACCATCCAATGTATGCTGTCCTGTTTGCAAACGAAAGATGTCTCCCTCCCATTACCCACCCTTGGGTGGGATTGCCAGTTGGAATGTGTCTCACTTTACTGTCATGATCTCCATCTCCATTAATTGGAAAGTGCCCCGTGTATCTCCTCCCAAACCCCTCCTTGGATGGTGCCTCGACCACCGATAAGGACTGACTTATTCCAGGGTCCTAAGGTTTCTGTTGCCCCTTTGATATTCTGGCATCTTGTACATTCCATCTTCGAAGAGCTGCAGTGTGCTACCATCTTCTGTACTGATGTTCTAAAATGACAGATAAGGCGGGATACACTGTTACATCTCCTACTGCATGGAACACCATTTACTGCTGGAATCATGTAGTGTGTTCACAGCAGAGTTGCTAGCCATTAACAGGGGACTCCAATTTGTTACTGAGGCCTCCCTTCACAGTGTTTTAATATGTACCAACACAATGAGCGGCTTGCATAGACTGATGCTACTGTCATCACCGTTTGTACTCTGCTATCCTTTGGCCGTGCCACCTGCTCTGTTGTCTCCCTCTGGGCTCCAAGTCATGTTGGCACCCCAGGGAATGAACTTGCTGACCATTTGGCTAGAGGGGCAGACACTTAACCACATTCCATTTCATGATGCCAGGTGCAGATATGCAGATACACATCAAATCTCTTTGTGCAAAAGTGGAATGACATCTGGTGCACTATTGCTTTCAGTACTAAACCCCGCACAAGCAAGGAGACTACTTTCATTTGGCACTCTTCCTTTCTCTCCTCTTGGAAGGGGTCCACTGTCTTATCCTGTCTATTCATCTGTTACCATACACTCATCCATTGTTTTATGTTGCATAACGAGTCACCCCCACAATGTGGCTGTGGAGTCAGACTTGACAGTGCCCCATATATTGCTGGAATGTCCTGTTCTTTTGGCTCTGAGTACTAAGTATAGTCTTCCTTGTCTTTAATACTAGCAGACGACTCGCAGATGGTTGAACTGGTGCTTAGTTTCCTACTGAAAGTGGTTTTTATTTTCAGATGTAAGGTTTGGCTTTACTCCTGGTGCAGGGGCAGGATGGTTGTCCTTGGGACCTCTTTGTTTCTCCCAGGTCTGGGACCCATGACCACTCCTCCGTGCAAAGATTGATCTTTTATCCCTCTGTTTTTTCCAGTTTTTAGATTTGGCCTACTCTTTGCCGTGTGTGTTTTAACTTCATTGCATTATAGTTTGATTCCTTTGATGGGATATGCCCACTTTTAGTGGACCCCCTATCTTATGCAAGTAATCTTTGAATCGTAAGACTAATGATCTCCCTGTTTAGTCCCATAACCCCCCTCCATCAGCTTATGTTTAACCACTCATCAGGCAGAATCCTAAGAGGGTTTTACCAAAAGTAAGGTTCCCAATGAGCTACAGCCTCTAGGAAAGCTGTTAGGTTAAATCCGACAACAGTGCCATGCGCAGTGGTTCCCCCACTCTCGAGTCCGCTCGTCCGCGATTCACTACGTCACTCAGTGTTGGCTTGGCAGCCGTCAGAGATGTAAGTGTTGATCGCTGCTCCTGCCAAGTGTGAGGTTCGAGCAGTATTCCGGTTTCTCCATGCAAGGAAGTTATCGCCTGTGGAGATTCATCGGCAACTGACTGAAGTTTGTGGTGAAGAGTGCATGTCTGTTCAGCACGTCCGCAAATGGTGCATTGCTTTCGCTGAGGGTGGCACGGAAGTTCACGATGAAGAAAGTAGTGGAAGACCGCCGGTTTCGGATGTGATTGTCCAGAAGATCAACAGTGAGCTGCTCAAAGATCAGATGGCCACTTTCCGTGAATTTGCTGAATGCATTCCTGAAGCTCCCCACTGCACAAATGAAAGAACTTTAACAGAAACGTTTGGTTATCGCACAGTTTGTGCTTGCTGGGTTCCCCGGATGCTGACAGATGGACACAAGGTGTAATGCCTTGACTGTGCTCGCTAGTTTCTTCAACAGTGTCCAGGGGGAGGCAACAAAGAGAAGTTGTTGGTGTCCATCGTCACAGGAGATGAAATGTCAGTGTTTCATTACACCCCCAAAACAAAGCAACAATCTCGTCAGTGGTGTCACTCCAGTTCACCATCCCCAAAAATATTCAAACAAACACATTTGGCAGAAGGGTTGTGGGGACTGTGTTTTGGGCTCAGAAGGGCGTACTCCTCATCGATTTCATACAACCTGGGATGACAATAAACTCACAGATATTGTGAACCATTGACCAAACTCCAGCGAGCAGTCCAGAATCGCCGGAGAGGACGACTGATGGAGGGAGTAGTGCTGCCTCTCCCGGACTTAGCCCCCAGCGATTATCACCTGTTCCCCAAGCTAAAGGAACACTTAAGTGGAAAACACTTCAAGAGCGACAATGAAGTCTGATCAGAGGTCACACGCTTCCTCAACGTGTTGGCAGGAGACTTCTTCAACTTAGGAATACAAAAGCTGAAGCACCGTATTCAAAAGTGTGTCAAAAAAATGGAGACAGTTGAAAAATAGACAAAAGTGTAAGCTTTCAACAATAAATTAATAACAATAAACAATGTCTTCTGTTTGTAAAAAATATAGGAAGCTTGCTTTTGGTACAACCCTTTTACTGAATGGGAGTGTCTTCTGGCCATTTCTTCTTCCCATGATTCAGCTCCTGGCTCTTATTCCAACCATAGCAAATTGCTTAAACACCTCAATCCTCCACAATAACAATATCTTCACGAGGTGTTTTGCCATATTTGGCTCCAAGGCATTTTCTCCTCTCAGTTGAGAGGCAGTATTGCGGTTCTTGTCCTTAAACCTGGCATGGATCCATCATCCCTTGATGGTTACTGGACCATAGGCCCTCCAAGTTACTAGAATGCATGGTGGCTTGTTGGCTTATTTGGGACCTTGAATCTAGGAACCTTTTACTTTTATCTCTTTACCAATGTGGCTTTCAAGAGGGATGGTCTCCAATTGGTCATATGCTTTGATTGGAAACCGCAGTTCGGCAGGCCTTTCCTCGGCACCACCATCTTGCCAAAGGCCTATGACACAGCTTGGTGCCATCACATCCTCCTTAAGCTTCATGAGTGGGGTATTTGGGGCCCCCTTCAGATTTTTATTCACCAGTTCCAATCCCATCGATGATTCAGAGTCTGGGTTGGCACTGTTCTCAGCTCTCAGGGGACCCAGCAGAATAGCACTCCACAGGGTTCCATATTAAGGGTTATTTTTCTAGTCACTATTAATGGACTAGTGACCTCTGCCAGACCGTTGGTCACCCCTACTCTTTTGTGTATGATTTCTGTCTTTGGGCTAGCTGCCACTCGGTGGCCACTGCAGAACAACAGCTCCAGGGTGCTATCCAGCACACTTCCATATGGATGCATTGCTGTTGCCGCACAAAGGGTCCACCCTGATCCGGAACTGTACCTCGATGCCCGATATGTAACCATGGTCACCCAGTTCTGTTCCTTGGGTCTCTTTCTGGACAACAAACTTAATTAGTTGCCATGTATCTGCCACCTGTATGTTGACTGTTTTTGTAAACTTGGTGTACTTCACTTCCTTGCCCACACTTCTTGGCTTGCAGATCATTTGACCCTTTTCTGCCTTTACTGGGCATTAGTTCTGTCTTGCCTGGACTGTGGTTGTCAAGTTTATGGCTCAAGTGTCCCTTCTGCACTGCTCCTCTTGGACCCAGATCACTATCATGGTATCCATTTAGCCACTGGTGCCTTTTGCACTAGCCCTGTTGATAGTCTTCTGGTTGATGCTGTGATCCCTCCTCTTTAGAGTCAGTGGTCCCAGCTCCTGGTTTCCTATTTCGTCACTATCCTCTCTGCCCCTGTTCACTTCCTATTGTATTCTTTTTGCAGCTTTGTGACTTTGCGTGCCCATTACCCATCCACAAGTTGGCTTACTGGTTGGGCTGTGCCTCGCTCCTCTCTGCCTGACTTCCATCTCCTCTCCTTGTCCGCTTCCCCACATTCTTCCCCAACACCCCCCCCCCCCCTCCCCCTTGGTTAGCTTCTCAGCCACAGATTCAGATGGATCTTATCCGGGGATCAAAGCCTTCATCGCTCCAATGGTGTTCTGTTGTTTGTTCTAAATGCTCTTACAGGAGTTTCAGGATACTGTTGTTTTTTACATTGATGGCTGGCTCTAAATCCACTGATCACGTGGGACATGCCTTTACATACTTTAATGGCACGGAACACCCTCTCTCCCCCTCCCCTCTCCCCCTCCCCTCTCCCCCTCCCCTCTCCCCCTCCCCTCTCCCCCTCCCCTCTCCCCCTCCCCCCTCCCCCTCCCCCCTCCCCTCTCCCCCTCCCCTCTCCCCCTCCCCTCTCCCCCTCCCCTCTCCCCCTCCCCTCTCCCCCTCCCCTCCCCTCTCCCCCTCCCCTCCCCTCTCCCCCTCCCCTCCCCTCTCCCCCTCCCCTCCCCTCTCCCCCTCCCCTCCCCTCCCCTCTCCCCCTCCCCTCTCCCCTCTCCCCCTCCCCCTCCCCTCTCCCCCTCCCCTCTCCCCCTCCCCTCTCCCCCTCCCCTCTCCCCCTCCCCTCTCCCCCTCCCCTCTCCCCCTCCCCTCTCCCCCTCCCCTCTCCCCCTCCCCTCTCCCCCTCCCCTCTCCCCCTCCCCTCTCCCCCTCCCCTCTCCCCCTCCCCTCTCCCCCTCCCCTCTCCCCCTCCCCTCTCCCCCTCCCCTCTCCCCCTCCCCTCTCCCCCTCCCCTCTCCCCCTCCCCTCTCCCCCTCCCCTCTCCCCCTCCCCTCTCCCCCTCCCCTCTCCCCCCTCCCCTCTCCCCCTCCCCTCTCCCCCTCCCCTCTCCCCCTCCCCTCTCCCCCTCCCCTCTCCCCCTCCCCTCTCCCCCTCCCCTCTCCCCCTCCCCTCTCCCCCTCCCCTCTCCCCCTCCCCTCTCCCCCTCCCCTCTCCCCCTCCCCTCTCCCCCTCCCCTCTCCCCCTCCCCTCTCCCCCTCCCCTCTCCCCCTCCCCTCTCCCCCTCCCCTCTCCCCCTCCCCTCTCCCCCTCCCCTCTCCCCCTCCCCTCTCCCCCTCCCCTCTACCCCTCCCCTCTACCCCTCCCCTCTACCCCTCCCCTCTCCCCCTCCCCTCTCCCCCTCCCCTCTCCCCCTCCCCTCTCCCCCTCCCCTCTCCCCCTCCCCTCTCCCCCTCCCCTCTACCCCTCCCCTCTACCCCTCCCCTCTACCCCTCCCCTCTACCCCTCTCACCCCCTCCCCCTCTCACCCCCTCCCCCTCTCACCCCCTCCCCCTCTCACCCCCTCCCCCTCTCACCCCCTCCCCCTCTCACACCCTCCCCCTCTCACACCCTCCCCCTCTCACACCCTCCCCCTCTCACACCCTCCCCCTCTCACACCCTCCCCCTCTCACACCCTCCCCCTCTCACACCCTCCCCCTCTCACACCCTCCCCCTCTCACACCCTCCCCCTCTCACACCCTCCCCCTCTCACACCCTCCCCCTCTCACACCCTCCCCCTCTCACACCCTCCCCCTCTCACACCCTCCCCCTCTCACACCCTCCCCCTCTCACACCCTCCCCCTCTCTCCCCCTCCCCCTCTCTCCCCCTCCCCCTCTCTCCCCCTCCCCCTCTCTCCCCCTCCCCCTCTCTCCCCCTCCCCCTCTCTCCCCCTCCCCCTCTCTCCCCCTCCCCCTCTCTCCCCCTCTCCCTCTCTCCCCCTCTCCCTCTCTCCCCCTCTCCCCCTCTCCCCCCTCTCCCCCTCTCCCCCCCTCCCCCCCTCTCCCCCTCCCCCCTCTCCCCCTCCCCCCTCTCCCCCTCCCCCCTTCTCCCCCTCCCCCCCTCTCCCCCTCCCCCCCTCTCCCCCTCCCCCCCTCTCCCCCTCCCCCCCTCTCCCCCTCTCCCCCTCTCCCCCTCCCCCCCTCTCCCCCTCCCCCCCTCTCCCCCTCTCCCCCTCCCCCCCTCCCCCCCTCTCCCCCTCTCCCCCTCTCTCCCCTCTCCCCCTCCCCCTCCCCCCTCTCCCCCTCCCCCCTCTGCCCTCCCCTCTCCCCTCCCCTCTCCCTCCCCTCTCCCCTCCCCCTCCCCTCTCCCTCCCCTCTGCCCTCTCCTCTCACCCTCCCCCCCCTCTCACCCCCTCTCACCCCCTCTCACCCTGCTCTTTGAAATCCTGTGCTGTCTCTAAGGTTTGTCAATGACATGGAAATTGTCATAATTTTATCTTCTCCATGAATTAAAATTCCCTTTTCAAATTTATTCTTTGCTTCTTTCACACCTTGCTCAGTGTACAGATAAAGTAACAGTGATAGGATACAACCGTGTCTTGCTCTCTTTCCAATAGCTGGTCTTTCATGTCCTTACTCTCTTAAGATTGGAGTCTGGTTTCTGCACAAGTTGTAAATAAGCTTTGGTTCACCGTATTTTACCACAGCTGCCTTGAAAATTTTAAAGAATGTAGCCCAGCCAACAGTCAAAAGCTTTCTCAAAATCTACTAATGTTATAAATGTACATTTGTAAGTTTTTCAACCAAAGATAAGTTTTAGTATTGACACCTATCAGCAGCTGCTTTTCTTTGGACTTATTGAATACTTCCTGAAGTCTGAGGGTATTTTGCCTTTCTCGCATATCTTGCACACAGTGTGAAATAATTTTGTCATGGACGGCTCTCAATAATGCTGAGCAAATGCCAACTACTCCAGGAACCTTGTGTCCACTGAGGGCTTTCAGTGCTCAGTTAAATTCATTTCATACTATCACATCTCCCATTTCATCTTCACCTACTTAATCTCCTCCTCCTATAATATAGTCCTGGAGTTTTTTTCCCTTATGTAGATTATCTACATATTCTTTCTACCTTCAACTGTCCTTTCTTGGTTTAGGAGTGAACTGCCATGTGAGCTCGTGGTATTCATACAGCCATTTCTATTTTATCCAAAGGTCTTTTTAACTTTAATTTTCCTATATGTGATATCTATTTTTCCCCTAGTTAGGCATGCTTCTATAGCCTTACATTTGTCCTCTAGCTATTCTTGCTTTGTCATTTTGCACTTTGTCACTCTCAGCCTTTTAGATGTGTGCATTCCCTTTTGCCCATTTCATTTGCTACATTTTTATGTTTTCTCCTTTCATCAGTGAAGTTCAATATCTCCTGTGTTATTTGGTGACTTCTACTAGGCAGACAATAAGCTGTTTACTAAAGTCCACAACGCGGCGGTGGCGTACCTTGTACTGCTGCAGCATAATATGAATTAAAGATGTACATATAATATGTCTCCAAGAATACTCCTGGCAATGTTAACAATCTTTCATGAATTATAGCAGTGGTCTAAACTCTTTGCACTGTCCCACAAAGTAATAGTTAATGTGCAGACTGCGCTAGCACTTTGTGAAATAGGTCTAAAACTAGTCCTGGCCACAGTCAACACTTAATGTACTGTGTTGACTTCAGTACCACAACATTCCTGTGTATATTAAGGACTGGTGTACGTATGCAAGTAATCAGTGGCTGCGCATACAAGTGGGGAGTAGGTGCCGTTGAGTGAGTAGATGCTAGTATCGAACCTATATTACTCCTTTCCAGTACACAATTTAATTGCAACTTTATGTAATTTTGCATCTGATTGACATACACGGACAAAGTCCCAGATATTAAAATGTTGCATATGTGTGTGTGTGTGTTTAAATTTCTAAAATTAGATCAAGAATTTCAATCTGTATAAATTGAAGTATGAACAAACAATACAATTTTTTTCATATGGTGACACCCACGATTACTTATTCAGTTAATGCATAAAGTAAATTATTCAAATAGCTTCAGTTATTCAGCAAAATGATTCTGAGAAATTAATATATCTTAGTGTTTTAACTCATATGTACCTACCATATGATAAGTTAACAATATTATAATTTTTTCAACTTGTACATTATGTTTTACTGAAATTTAATTCGGTTACCATATCAGAGAAGTGTAGATTCTTTACTTTGACTAGTAATTCAATGATGACATGCAAAATGTCACATTAATTGATACATGGTTCTTTACAGTTTAGTTTCACATTATGTAACTGCAGGTAGACCTCTAAATATCACTTACTTGAACAAATAATCTAATCGTTACTAACACTCACGATAAATTCTCTGGGGTGAAAATGTTAAATACTTGGGCAAACCTAGAAATGGCAAAGCTTATTTTACTTACAGTTAATCAATACATGTACACTAACTGCAAAACTTACTCCTTATGTCATATAACTTTTGCTAGCTTCAAGCAAAGATTAAATTAACCACCAAGTCAGAGATAATTTTAGTCCCCCCTCCTTATTATTTATCAATTTCAGATATTTTTCTTCATTTCTTTTCCTGTTATGAAAGTTACTACCAAATATTTATTATCTCTATCTAATTATTTTTCACTTTTATTCATTTCAAATAATGTTCAAAGGACTATTTAAGTCTAAATCAGTAGTAGTCAACCCGATCTCTACAACCCACTAATGAGTGTCCCACTTTTCATGGTGGGCAGCAGGCAGTAGAGACTTCAAAAATATTTTCATTAGGTTTCCATAAAATTTTGACATAAGGTATGTATTTAATGATATTAATAATAATAAATTTTATAAATTAAATTACTCCCATACATTGTAAATCACCAGTACTGTGGAACTAGTGGGTGGTTAGAAAATTTGGCTACTAACAGATACGAAAGTGGGCAGTAAGTAAAAGAGGTTGACTACCCCTGGTCTAGATCGATGGAATACAGGGGCTGTTCAAAAAGTATCTGACTTTATTTTTTATTGTTAAACAAACAATGGTATCAGGACATGCGTGCTCTGTTTGTAGGCATACATAGTGCCCATGTCCGATTCCCTCCCCCTCCCCCCCCCCTCCCCCCACCTTCTTTTCATGACTGTGGAGACACCCAGTTGCCAGCTAGCCATTGACAAGTGAACACATGTAAGTGGTATTTGTCAGATTTTGTGTTGTGAGCAAAATGACAGAAAAAGTAGACCTATGTTATTGCATCAAATTTTGTTTTAAGCTTGGTGTTTCACAAGATGAACAAGTTGAAACAACCCACAAGATTTGGCAAGTGTTTCAGGATGAAGCAATGGGTCCTGTACAGATAAGGGAGTGGTACAACCACTTCAAAGATGGATGCTAATTGGTGAAGCATTTTCACATGAGCCCTCAGCATATGCAAATAAGGTTATGGAACATTTAGGGACACTGGTGATGCAGGATAAACTAATCTTGATTAGAGAACTTACAGATAGGGTTGACGTAGTGTTGGATCCATTCATTCCATTTTAATGGAACATTTGGACCTTAGCAGTACCTCATCAAAATTTATGCCAAAATTGCTAACAACTAAGCAGAAGCAATACTGTGAACAGTAATCCAAACTTTATTAACACAGTGATCACTAGTGATGAGTCTGGGGTTTATGGGTATGACCCAGAAACAAAGTTCCAGTCATTGCAAAGGAAGCACCCTTCATCCCTGAGACCCAAAAGGGCAGGGCAGATCCTGAGCAATATGAAAGTCATGCTGACCATCCTTTTTTATTACAATGCCATGAGCCATCATATGTATGCCCCAGAAGGTACTAATGTCAATGAGGAGTACTACCAAGAGGTTTTTCATTGCCTTTGTGAAGCAGCGAGTTGCAAACAGCTGGACTTGTGGACAGTGGGCCGTTGCAACCTTCACCACAATAATGCACCAGCTCACTGTCCTCAATTAATTTGGAGTTTTTTGGTCAAACACAACATGGCTGTGGTTTTTTGGCCTCCCTATTTGCCGGATCTAACACTGAGTCACTTCCCTAAACTGAAAGAGACTATATTTCAGAATAGGGAAGACATTATGCAGAATTCGACAGAACAGCTGAGCACAATACCAAGCAAGGATTATCAGTGATGCTTTCAGCAGTAGTAGCAGTAGCTTTGGGAGACATGTGTAGAAATTGAAGGGGACTACTTTGAAGGTGACTAGTGACAAACAATTCTATCTGAATAAAGATTTATTTATAAAAGTTGGCTACTTTCAGAACAGTCTGTGTATATGTAAATTGTATCTTTGGTCTGTTACTTGCAGATGTGGCTAACAGAAAATTACTATCTTTCTTTGGCTTCTCTTCCTTGTGTGTTTTGAAAAGTCTTCGTTTTACTCTCTCATTCTTTGATGCTGAAGATTTATTCAGAGAACATTCTGTTTGTTTCGAATAACTGCATCTTTTATGTGATCTTTATTTCCATGCAGCTAATTACCATCTGCTGTGGATGAGTGCCAGCAAAGCCAGTTCCCCAAAACAATGACAGAAGATTAAAAAGAAACCTAAGCACCTCCACCACTTGAGTCCTTGATGTTACACAATTTAATCAAAATTCGAACTCTCCAGGTGTTCGCTAACATGTTCCACTAACGTTTCCTTACTGAAGGGCCACTTGTGACAATAATTCTGCAAGTACTGATAGTTCTGCACAAATCTCACATTAACGGTGCCTTAAGGGTACAATTACTTCATAACTCAGGGAAAGCTATTTACGGGTAACATGTGCTGTACAACCAACGAGAAGTCCTGTTTTAAACTCTCCATGCCTGTTAAAATATCCCACAACTGAATCCACACTTCATGCAATGCGGTCACGAAACCAGTCCTCAGTGTAAATACATCGTCTCAATTACCTTAGAGCATGCCAAACAGGATCACTAGCCATCAGATACGGAAAAAAATCAGATCGCTGTCTGAATGCAACAAATCTTCACACCAAAATATCAATAGTAATTGCTTGGTGAAGATGTAGCTCTGCTAACACAATGCTGCAATAATCTAACCATTCTTATATGCCCATTATTTACATTGCTGTTTCACAAGATCTCTCCGTACTAGCAGTGCTATCATGCCTGTAAAACTAATTCTGGTGGTGATGATTGGAACCTGCTGTATCATGTTTTTACTGGTAGAAAACACAGTCGGCTACAAAATTTCCTCCTAGTCTCTCTATCTACAGCTGATTCCCTACATCTGCAAGCTCGTTCTTGACTACATCTGGACTAGACATGTGTAAAGTTAGTACCTACACTGACCCCATGGGTACCCAAAGCTCAGCTGCATCTGCTATGCAATCCAGCTGACCACTCTTTGGTGAGTACGTGCTTGGCTACCATGGGGCACCAGCCTTTGCAACATTACTTCCCTTTCCATGCTGCATGTCTACCCTCCTGCTATTCTTTTCCCCTCCCTTGGGGACAGAGTTGTATGCCTTCTTCGGGAAATTCAAGTTTCCTATCCACCCAGCTTTCTTTCCTTGTCCTTTCTTTTCTTAACCTTCCTCCACTTTAATCAAACAATGGAAAATCCAGGATGGAATGTAACAGTTTTGAAAAGGAAAGTTGCTATTTGCGATATAGCGGAGGTGCTGAGTCGCAGATTGGCACAACAAAAAGACTGCCACAAATATAGCTTTCGGCCAGTAAGGCCTTCATCAAAATTAGACGCGCACACACACATGTACACACTCAAACACAACTCGCACACGAATGACAGCAGTCTCAGACAATTGAGGCCACACTGCAAGCAGCAGCACTAGTGCATGATGGGAGTGACTATTGGGTGGGGTAAGGAGGAGGCTGGGGGAGGGATAGTAGGGTAGAGATGGCAGATAGTGACATGGTGTTGGGGTAGCACTCGGGGATGAGCTGGGAAGAGGACAGGGCAGTTAGGCTTCCTCTGATTTGGTGTTTGAGGTCACTCTTTTTCTTTGTCTTCTTCTTCCTCCCTGTGCATTCCTGAAGACCAGCATAAAAGGTGACTGGGTAATGCACAATTTACAGCCCTGGGTCAACAAGTAGGGGTCGTACTTATCTCCTGGTGAAGGCAAGGCCTGCGGAGGGGCAATTGCCTGAGCTGGTACCTTCCTTTACGCTGACTGGTTCCTCTGTCTGGAGTCAAGAAGGTGTAACCTGAGGTGTGGACAATCACCTAAGGCGGGTGAGCCGCCCCCCTGATGGGGTGGCCCCCAGCAGGAAGTAGAGCACCGTCAGAGATGACGGAAATCGTGGGGGATTTCTCGACAATGAGTTCCTCATCTCAGAAACTTAAATAGATTGAGATGAAAGAATAAACACCTCTCCTGGCTGCACCCTGATACCTCTTAGTGTCATGCACAGAAGATGGTCACAATTTCATAACAGTTAATCTGTTTGGTATGCAGAAGGCTGTAGATGCCATTGCCGATCCTGTGAAGTCCTGCTCTTGGTTGCATAATGGGACCTTGCTTTTGGAGATGGATAGTGCTTTCCAAGCACAGAAACTGCTTAATGCAACACTTCTCCACAGCTGTCCTCTTAAAGCAGAGGCCCATCGTATTCTGAATTCCTCCTGTGCTGTCATATACACTCAGCTGCTTGATGGCCTGACTGAGGCTGAATTCAACTTATCTCAGTGACCAGCGAGTGACTGCAGTTCACCACGTCATGAAAAGGGCTGATAAAGGATTAGTGCCAACCCACACTCTATTTCTTACAATTGACTGTGTGGTACTTCTGTCTAAAGTTAAGGCCGGCTGGCCATTACAGCACAGTTCTCGCTACACCCTGACCTACGAAGGACATGTCTATGCAGACTTGTGACTTCCAGTTTAATGCCATGGTTGTGAAATTGCCCAGCTACAGAGTCATACCCTTATCTTCACCTGCTATGGGTGCACACCATACAAACAAGCCTTCACCTGCATCAACGAAATCTCATGCCTCGCAAACAGAAGCACGGAAATCCAAAAAGGAGTACTCCTGCGATTATTTCGTTTGCACGTCTAGCCAGCCAACATCTGGGTCTGCACCTGATGAACGCCAAGGTTCTAAGCAGTCAAACAAAGGCAAATGATCTTGCCCTTCTCTGCCTGTGTGTTCTTCTTCAACAGTGTCACCATGCAATAGTCTTGCCGGGATGCACTACCAACATCCAGTTCGCTGGCCAGCCGAAAGTAAATACTGACACCTCTGTCAAACTAATGGACCAGGATCCTCCAGCCTCTAAACCTTGTTATTTGCACATTCGAATTCTGCCACTCGGCAACCACTACAATGACTGGCCCCCCCTTATTTGAGCCATCTCCTGCCTGTCATGAGATATGGTTATTCTCTTATGGAACATTCGTGGCGTCAGATCCAATAGGGGTGAATTACAGTTCATCTTGCGAACTTACTGTCCAGTTCTTTTTTGCCTCCACGAAAGAAAATTATACCCTCATGATTGCTTTCACCTCCCACACTTCACTTCAGTCCATTTTGACCTTCTCCCTGCTCATTGGGGAGTCATATTGCTCATTCGAGACGTCTATAGTCACGCCATTTCCTTACGCACCCAGCTTCAAGCTGGTGGTTCACCTTCTCTCTTAGCAACTTCTACTCACCCTCATCTTCTGCTATCACTAGGGCGGACATTTTGCAACTTATTGCTCAACTTCCTGCTCCCTTATTGCTGCTTGGTGTCTTCATGCCCACTATCGCCTTTGGGGTTCTCCACGCTCCTACCAGAGAGGCTCTCTCTCCTAGTAGGTATCTTCAGCCAGCTCAATAAAATCTGTTTGAACATGGGTTCAGTGGTCTGTTCTCTGACACACACTTAAGTGACCATTTGCCCTGTGTCATTTGTTTGCTAATGCTTATCCAGTCTGTGCTTCCAACCAGCTGGCATCTTTCCAGAGCTGACTGGCAGCTCTACTCCTCATTGCCTACTTTCGATGAACACCATTTCCCCTGCATTGATGACAAGCCAGAATACCTTAATGTGTTATCCTTATCGCTGTGGAATGTTCCATACTTCACAGCTCTTCTTCGTTGCAACATGCCCTCATCTCCTGGTGAACTAAGGCATGCCGTGATGCAATCCACGCACTGAGACGAGTTCTCCACATTTTTCAACACGATTCCATGACGGTGAACTATATCCATTATAAACAGCTATGTGCACAGTGTTGCCCTATTTTCAGGAATTGCAAAAAAGCTAATTGGCTTTCATTTCAAAGCTCTTTTAACAGTTTTACTTCCTCTCACATTGTTTGGGTTAAGCTCCATCGGACTTCAGGAACTGCAGTTTATTCCTCGGTTCCTTGTGTGGCCACAGCAAAAAATTTCATTCAAGACCCTCTTGATATCTCCAACACCTTTGGCCAATATTTTGCAGACATTTCAAGTTCCACCCACTACCATCCTGCCTTCCTTCCTCTGAAATGGGCAGCGGAGGCAAGGACCATATCTTTTTCCTCCCAGAATCATGAATGTTAAAATATGGCTTTTACTATGAGGGAGCTTAAACATGCACTCCTTTCGTCCCGGTCATCCACTCCAGGACCGGACAGTGTTAACATTCTCATGTTGCAACACCCACCTCCTGAGGGCCTACACTTTATCCTCTGTACATATAACCACATTTGGACAGATGGCACATTTCCCAGTCGCTGGTGTGAGGCCATTGTTATTCCCATACCTAAGCCTGGTAAGGACAAACACCTTCCTACCAGCTGCCACCCAATTCCCTTCACCAGTAGCATCTGCAAGGTGATGGAATGGTTGATTAATGGTCTGCTGGTGTGGTGGCTCGAGTCTCAGAAACCCCTCACTAACGTCCAGTGAGAGTTTCGTAGGCACTGCTCTGCACTTGATCACCTTGTCATCTTGTCGGCTCACATTATGAACACTTTTTTCTGAACTACCAAATTGTGGCCATGCTTTTTGATTTTGAGAAGGCATATGACACCTGCTGGAGGGTGGGTATCATCTGTATTATGTACAAGTGGAGCTTCCGGTGTTGCCTGCCCCTTTTTACCTGCAAATTTTTTAAAGACCATGTTTTTAAGGTATGTGTGAGTTCAGTTCTGTTGGACACTTTTATTCAAGAGAACGGGATGCCTCAGAGTTCTGTGCTCAGCGTGGTCTTGTTTGCCACAGCCATTAATGTAGGGTCTTGTACTGCAACGGATAGGATGTTGTTATGGGTGGCCGGTATCCACTTTCTACAACACAAATGCACACATGAATTAATACAGTTCTATATTTTCATGAACTTGAAATATTTACTTGTCTTGAATAGAGTCCATGTTCAAGGTACTAGCTCATCAGTAATAGTCCTCTTACAGACAATATCGGTATTTTGCTATAGTCATTAACCTGACGCAATGTATTGTCGTAGCCTGCGATAAACTATACCCGCTCTGCGAGTGGACTGACAGATGCCAGATGGAAGTGAGAGTGAGGCCCTCCAGTCAGCAGCGCCAGCCTAAATAAATGCTGTCAAGAGGGCATTGGTGGCATGTTACTTGTTGGCGTGTCTCTGGCCTCTCCCGTGATAGGTGTGCTTGATCCAGCACCTGCTATTGATCTTCGTACTTCATCTTCGCCGACCAGTGTGCTGGTGATACCTTAAACCAGCATATTCCTCCTTCTCCCCTCTCGAAATGTTGCACCGTTCTCGTGTAGGGCAGATGCGAACAACAGGTGGAGCGAGGATGCTGGACGTAGAGATGAGCCGGGAGCCGTGACAGTGGAGTACAGCGCACTCTTGACTCTACCCTGCCATCTGACCTGCAAGGCAATAGGAATATGCACTGGAAAACTGCTGCCAGGGCACACGTTCAGGTGTGAGGGCATGTCCTGGGACGATGGCGCTGGTGGCGACAGATTCACGTCCGTTGGGTGGACGAGTGGGGACGGTGGGGGCCAGGGCGCATCATCTATCCGCTCCTCGTGGGGTGCCCTGGTGGCACCCGTGGGCAGCTGCGAAGGCCGCAGGTCCCATGAGGCCTTAAATATGGGAGAACAAAAGCAGCAGAACCACAGGGAAAATGACATGCACGAATTTGGTTCTGGTAGCAATGTTGCAAACCATTGGGACCTGTGATCAAGCACGTAAAAGAGATAATGCATTCCTGGCTCACATGTCTTTCCCAGTGCCCATAGTTGCCATAAACTCTGAAAAAAGAAAACAAGATCACATGGCGCAAAGTGATACTTGCAGACCATTGGTGGCACTGGATGCTACAGTGGGTGTAACAGTGTCCGATGGCGGCGGCCGTGCAGAAGTTCTGCCATAATGGTCCATCTCATGGGTGGGAGCAATAGAAGGTGAGAGAGTTGCAGCGGCTGTTCCCACGTGTGGGTGGTGCGAAGCTTGGCCATTTGTCATTTGAAAGTGTGTACGAAGCGTTCTGCTTTTCTATTGGACTGGGCAGGAAACAGAGCACTTGCTGGAGGATGAATGCCATTTCGTTCACAAAACTGTTCAAAATCATGTGAAGTGAACTGTGATCCATTGTCAGACACAAGTACTTCTGGCAAATGTTGTATGAAAAACATGGAGAACAAAGCCTGAATGGTGCTACATGATGTGGTAGAAGCCATAGGCACCGCAAATGGAAACTTGCTAAAATAGTCTACTAGTAAGAGCCTACGAGTGTTCCAAAATGGTTCTCCAAAGTCTGTGTGCACTTGTTGCCATGGGGATTAAGTCCTAGGCAAAGCTGAGAATGGCTACAGTGGAGTGGATTGGTTTTCCGTGAACAGTTCCTCAATTCCGTGGTGGAGCAAGTGCAACACATCCATTTGCAACACTTTGGGAATACGCACATGCGATTGTCCACTGTCATTTTTAATTAGACTCACACCTTGTTGTACTGGAATACTATGCCGACATGCAAAATATTGGCGCACTACTGAGTTCTGAATACTGTTCAATGAGTGACACCAAGACACGTGGATGTAATGCAACAAAATCTTCAGGTGAGGGTCTGCTTCTGTGGCCTGTGCAATTTTCCTGTACTGCAAGGGAAAAGATTCACATCGATTTGGCAACAAGATGCAAAATCAGAGCCTGGTCCAATTGGAAGGCGAGGTAGGGCGTCTGCATTGCCATGCTTTGCCATAGGTCTGTACACAATTTCATACTAAAAGTGTGTACCGAGCGAGGTGGCGCAGTGGTTAGCACACTGGACTCGCATTCGGGAGGACGACGGTTCAATCCCGTCTCCGGCCATCCTGATTTAGGTTTTCCGTGATTTCCCTAAATCGTTTCAGGCAAATGCCAGGATGGTTCCTTTGAAAGGGCACGGCCAATTTCCTTCCTAATCCTTCCCTAACCCGAGCTTGCACTCCGTCTCTAATGACCTCGTTGTCGATGGGACGTTAAACACTAACCACCACCACCACCACCACCACCACCACCACCACTAAAAGTGTGAAAGCAACGAAGCCCAACTTTGCAATTTTTGAGCAGTGTGTGTAGGTAGGAACCGGCTTTGACGAATGAAACAAGGACTGCAGAGGCTTGTGATCTGTCACTAAAAAGAACTGGCAACCATCCAAATAGGGGTGGAATTGGTCACACCATACACAATAGCAAAGAGCCTCTTTTGCTATTTGAGAATAATTGCACTGAGTTTGAGTTAACAACTTTGAGGCAAAAACAATTGGTTTGTCTTGTGCACCAATTGTGTGTGAAAATGCAGCACCAATCCCTTAGGAAGAAGTGTCGACTTGCAACACTAGTTGCTTGGCAGGGTCAAAATGCACTAAACATCTGTCACTAAGCAAAGCATTTTTGAGTTTCTGAAATGTGTCTTGAGCCCACACACAACCTACATTTTTGTGACGCAGGCGCCGGCCGAAGTGGCCGTGCGGTTAAAGGCGCTGCAGTCTGGAACCGCAAGACCGCTACGGTCGCAGGTTCGAATCCTGCCTCGGGCATGGATGTTTGTGATGTCCTTAGGTTAGTTAGGTTTAAGTAGTTCTAAGTTCTAGGGGACTAATGACCTCAGCAGTTGAGTCCCATAGTGCTCAGAGCCATTTGAACCATTTTTTTGTGACGCAGGCAATGCAATGGAGCCGTGATCTGAGCAGCAAAGTTTCCGAGACGACACTTGGGTACTGCTTCTGACAACGCTTCAAAAAGAGTACTCAAATTGGCAATATGTTCATCTGGTGTACAACCTGAGACGGCAATATCATCAAAGTAGTTTGAACAAAATGGCACAGCAAACACTTTCTATGATTCTTCATCCAATGGAATTTGCAAGTAGGAATCATGCAAATCTATCTTAGAAGAGTAACGTCCTGCACCAAGCCTGTCCATGAGTTCCTTAGGGCAAGGTAATGGATAAGTGTCAACTACTGTCTGTTGGTTGACTGTAGACTTAAAGTCAACACAAATGCAAATGCAACCACAAGGTTTAGGCAACAAAATGAGAGGACTTGCCCATTGACTAGTTTTAATGGAAGCAATTACATCATTTGCTTGCAGTGCTTTCAATTCACTGGGTACTTTGTCCCTTAAAGCAACTGGAATGGGACAGGCCTGGAAAAACTTAGGCTGTGCATTGTCTTTCTATGTAACATGCACGACAAAGTTTTCTTCCCCATTCCTTCTGAAAATAGTTCAATAAATTCTTGAATCAAGCTAGCTACACTGTCTTTTGGTTCAAAAGCGGACGCTAAAAGTACACACTCCTAGTGTGAGATTT
The DNA here is from genome assembly GCF_021461395.2 of Schistocerca americana. Classification (NCBI taxonomy): domain Eukaryota; kingdom Metazoa; phylum Arthropoda; class Insecta; order Orthoptera; family Acrididae; genus Schistocerca; species Schistocerca americana. The sequence goes on along the minus strand of NC_060126.1, from coordinate 244,506,906 downwards.
GGAAGTGGCAGGCAAACAACACTGTCAAAGCACTGTAATTTCCTGCCTGTTGTAAGCAGGAGGTCCTTGTTAAATTTAGAAAGTCATGGTGAGCCTAACTGTGCATACATAGCACGATTAAACGAAGTTACTGAGACACCTGCGTCTAACTGGGAGTTCACACGATGGCCAGCAATTCGTAATGACACAAATAATTTGTTAGAATGTCATTGCACAGCACTAGGTGGAGGAGGAGGAGGAGGCAAAACATTAATCTCATTTATGTCAGAGCCTGTTGTAGGTTTTGAAAACACAGCTTTCACTGTATGTGCACGAGCTTGTTTTTTTCTGGGAGTGGGCAAAATTGGCATTTATGTGCCATTGCCAAACATGGCATTTTTTCCCCACACATCTAACAGATTGCGTTATGTAATGGGCAATCCTGTCTTTCATGATGAACAGAGCATATAGGGCAAGACTTCTCTAAATTCACAGGTCTGTTTACAAGTCTACGTGGCTGTCTGTGCAGTTGTGTAAGCGTTCGTTGTGGCTGCTTGGGGGCAGTCACGAACAAGGGACAACTCGACCCGACAAACTGGGGCATGGTCAAACTTATTGGCTGCTATAGCACCCGATTCATATTGCCCTAAGATTTGCAATACTTGGGGAAGGGATAGATCTGTTTACGTTAAGATCTATTCTTGTATTCTACTATCTGGGACATTGAATGTTATTACATCTCGTATCACAAAATCACTGTAAAAGTTGCCACAACTACACTTAAATTTACACTTGCTAGTCATGCATGTTAATTCTGTGTATCTATTGTGGTACGTCTATTCCAGCTTTTTCTGCAAGGGAAGGAACTGATATCTAGCTGCAGCACCTTGGACTTTCTGGCCATGTTTTTGTTGTTGTTGTTGTTGTTGTTGTTGTTGTGGTGGTTGTGGTGGTGGTGGTGGTGGTGGTGGTGGTCTTCAGTCCTGAGACTGCTTTGATGCAGCTCTCCATGCTACTCTATCCTGTGCAAGCTTCTTCATCTCCCAGTACCTACCGCAACCTACATCCTTCTGAATCTGCTTAGTGTATTCATCTCTTGGTCTCCCTCTACAATTTTTACCCTCCACACTGCCCTCCAATACTAAATTGGTGATCCCTTGATGCCTCAGAACATGTCCTACCAACTGATCCCTTCTTCTAGTCAAGTTGTCCTACAAACTCCTCTTCTCCCCAATTCTATTCAATACCTCCTCATTATTTATGTGGTCTACCCATCTAATCTTCAGCATTCTTCTGTAGCACCACATTTCGAAAGCTTCTATTCTCTTCTTGTCCAAACTATTTATCGTCCATGTTTCACTTCCATACATGGCTACACTCCATACAGATACTTTCAGAAACGACTTCCTGCCACTTAAATTTATACTCGATGTTAACAAATTTCTCTTCTTCAGAAACGCTTTCCTTGCCATTGACAGTCTACATTTTATATCCTCTCTACTTTGAACATCATCAGTTATTTTGCTCCCCAAATAGCAAAACTCCTATCTGCCCAATTAAGGGATCTGACATTCCACATTCCGATCCGTAGAATGCCAGTTTTCATTCTCCTGATAACGACGTCCTCCTGTGTAGTCCCCACCCGGAGATCCAAATGGGGGACTATTTTACCTCCAGAATATTTTACTCAAGAGGACACCATCATCACTTAACCGTACAGTAAAGCTGCATGCCCTCGGGAAAAATTACAGCTGTAGTTTCCCCTTGCTTTCAGCTGTTCGCAGTAGCAGCACAGCAAGGCCATTTTGGTTAGTGTTACAAGGCCAGATCACTCAATCATCCAGACTGTTGCCCCTGCAGCTACTGTAAAGGCTGCTGCCCCTCTTCAGGAACCACATGTTTGTCTGGCCCCTCCGTTGTGGTTGCACCTACGGTACAGCTATCTGTATTGCTGAGGCATGCAAGCCTCCGCACCAACGGCAAGGTCCATGTTTCATGGGGTTCTGGCCATAGTATTGAGTTAATGCAGCAATTACTTTGTTGTAACTGAGTTTGTCAGGAGACACAGTTGGGAATAGTTTTTGTATTAACCTGAAACCTGGGGACCCCGCAGTTGAAAGCAAGTATTGTAACTCTACAGTACCTTGAACATGATGAACTTGACAATGTGCTTGGAACTGAGTCTCACATTCGATTTGTTCCTCTTCCGTTTCTGTAAATTGCCGGAACTGTGGTATACTGGTCGGCGGCACTTGTTGGGCTGGTTTGTTGGTCAGTTGTGTGGCACACACACCTCATGCAGCCAATAGTTGTTGTATCATTGTCAGTAGGGTAGCAGTTTGTTGGCACTGAAACTGAAAAACTTCTGTTAGATTGGCTGTCTGTGGCTGAGGCATGGGGCCCGGGGGAGGGGGAGGAGGAATTCACGGTTTACGCAAATACGTTATAGTAAAAAGCAAGCAAAGCCTCTGAAAAGAGAAATTTGATTAGTTCTGCAACTCCCCTCCTGGAATACATGCAAGAACAGAGCAAATTAGCAATCAGAAACACTTGAAAACGATCATCTTGCGAGCTAAAACACAAGAGAAGCAAGCAAAAACTATGGCCAAGTTGATTAACTTCAACTGCCACTGTAGCATCCCCATCGCCACTGTTTTATCCTTGTGCCACTGTAGATTCTTGTACTGTAAGTAAGCAAGGGAGAGAATGTTGTTACGGGTGGCAGGTATCCTCTTCCTACAACACAAATGCACACATGAATTAATAAGGTTTTTTATTTACATGAACTTGAAGTATTTACTTGTCTTCAATAGAGTCCATGTTTGTGGTACAAGCTCATCAGTAACAGTCCTCTTGTAGAAGCCCTCAGGGGCTCAGCATTCGTTGGCTGAGTACAACCATGATGACCCCCCCCCCCCCCCCCCCTCTCGTGATGGTGAAGTGAATGGCTGTTGAGGTAAAACAGGCACTAACGGGGAACCTTTGGGGCCCCTGCTGCCCCCCCCCCCCCTCCCCCCACCTGTTGTATAAGGCTTGCTAAGGCATGCAGGACTCTGCCTGGGCCGATAGTTGTTTCCCTACCATCTCAAGGGATCCCAATGGAATGGCCTTATCAAACTACTACTCCTGACAGGACAGGTGCACCATCAGGCAATACATACACACACTCCTCAAAAAGAGTTTGGTCAGTCCTCCTAAAAAGAAGTTTCAAAATCATAGTAACAAGGCATTAGTGTGCCATAACACTTTCATTGTAATCAAGCGAGCAGGGGGAACATTCGCGAAGATCTCCCTCTTTCTATATTCACAAGGCATTGGAAGGTACTGCTGGTCTCTGAAAAGCGTCAAGCGACTTCGTAATGGAACACTTTTAGTTGAAACTGTTAATTCCAACCAGATACCTAAGCTTCTGGGATGTAAGGCCTTAGATGAGTACCCAGTCGAGGCTGAGTTGCATAACACACTTAACTTTAGTAAGAGCGTGTTTACCTGCTCCACTATAATGGAGGTAGACCTCATGGAGTTATGTAAAGAATGGAAAAATATGGACTCACGGAAGGAGCATTTAGTACTCCAGAATTACCTTAACATATCCTTCCAGGCTATATCAGCCTTAAGGTTCACCCGTTTGTTATTAACCCAATGCAATGCTACAAATGTCAAAGATTTGGCCATACACCACTATGAGATGTAATGGGAAGGCTAAATGTGGCAATTGTGGAGGCTTAGCCCATGAGTCAGGCAATTCTTGTACACATCCTCCGAAATGTATAAACTGCTCCCAGGATTACCCAGTGTGGAGCAGAAAGTGTGAGGTTTACAAGCAGGAAAGGAAAATTCACGAGTTGAAAATAGAGAGAGACATACCCTATGGTGAAGCTAAAAAAGCTTTCAAAGCTATGTAACCACCAGTTTTTTCTGCTGCTTTTGCATCAGCCCTGAAGATGCCAATCGCTAAGTGTTGTCATGCCTCCACACAATCTCAGATCACAGATTCAAGTATGAGCACATGCACTTGTCGATTTACCTGTGGGGGAAACACTCCACTTGACACTAAAGTCATTCAGAAGCTGTCAGCAATAGGCTTACCATCTAAGCCACATACTGCTATCCCACATCAAAAGCCAGCATTCCCGCAACCCAGGCAACCACCTCCTCCTGTCAGTAAAGAAAAACATCCTTCAAAAAGTAGTTCCAAGTCCAAGAAAGCAGTAGTTAAACCTTTGTATTGGTGAGCTCTATCCCTTTCTGATGGAGACTATGCTCTTGAGGATATGGACTCCCATTTGGAGGAACCGGAGAGCAAGGAACCGTGTAATGTTCCCCCCCGACCGCCTCGGTAAATCACCGCTTCTGAGGGCGGAAAAAAAAGAACCATTGCTAAACAATGGCTTCTACAGGGGCTTCTGTGTTGCAGTGGAATTTGAACAGATATCGTTCATATTTGGGAGAACTGCAGCTACTGGTCTGGGAGAAACCTTTCTGCATCTGTTGAAAAGAAACAAATCTTAGTCACTGACACACCTGCATTACAGGGCTACCAAGGATGATACTACTGGAGACAGGGCTAAAGGTGGAGCAGCTGTTTTTCGTGATGACAGATGCCACTCCTCTCCTGTCCCACTTACCCTGACCATGCTAGCCGTTGCTGTGAAAGTTCTTGCACCCTTTCATAACACTGTGTGTTCTTTGTGCCCACCCCCTAATGCTACTTTGGATGCAGATGCACTAGCAGAACTCTTCTGGGCACTCCCAAGCCCATTCCTCCTTGTGGGGGACTTCAGTGCACACAATGTGCTGTGGGACTCACCTACCACTTGCTCCAGGGATCGGATGATCGAGCGACTTGTCTATTATGAGAATTTCTACCTTCTGAATGCAAGTGAGATGACACACTTTTCCACAGCTACTGGGCCTTTTTCAGCCATTGGCCTTAATTTCTGTTCCCCGGCTCTTGCAGACTCAGTTCAGTGAGAAGTGGCTCCAGATTTACATTCTAGTGGCCACTTTCCAGTGAGTATCTGTCTGCCAACTAGGGCGGTGGCTGACAGGAGACCACACAGATGGATAATACAAAGGACAAATTGGTTACAGTACAGTTGACAGGCTATTTTTGAGCAAAAGGGTTGTGCACAGGAGGCAGTGACCCATATCACTTGTGAGATCCAACGGCCTGCCACAGAGTCCATCCCCAGATCTAGAAACCACCTCAGATGATGGCCCGTACCTTGCTGGAATGACGACTGTCAATTGTCAATCAGGGCCAGACGAACAGCTCTGCGAAAATTCAAACACTGTCCAACTACAGACAATCTTCATGCCTTCAGATCTGCAAGAGCACGTGCGAGGTGAGTGATAAAACAACAGAAGAGGGCTTCCTGGAGGGAATTCATGACTTCCATCAGTGGGTACACTTCCACTGCGCAAGTTTGGGAATCTATAAGATGGATTTCAGCCAAGGGTAGGACATATCCCCTTGCGGCATTGTCAAGTAATGGGGTCTTGGTAGACATGCCAGGAGACATGGCTCAAGTTTTAGCTGAGCACTTCTTTGCTGTTACTACATCATCCAGACAAGCTCCCGCTTTTCAGGTATTCCATAGGACTGCAGAAATGAGGAAGCTCAGTTTCTTCTTCTCATCATGAGGAAGTCTACAACCTTCCGTTCTCCATGTGAAAACTGGAATCAGCTTTGTCTGCAGCCAGAGACGCTGCTCCAGGACCTGATTACATCCATTATACCATGCTTCATCACCTGTGCCCTGAACTGGAAGGACAGCTTGTCTTGTTTCAGTCAGGTGTGGTTTGATGGACAGTACCCAAAAGCTTGGAAGGAGGCAACATTAATTCCATTCTGGAAACCAGGCAAAGACTGTAGCACCCCTAACAGTTACTGGACTGAAACTTCCTGGCAGATTAAAACTGTGTGCCGGACCGAGACTCTAGAGTGCATAGTCAACCGCCGCCTCGTCTGGCTGCTCAAATCCTGAGGTCACCCGAGCCACTCTCAGTGCGGTTTCAGGCACTACCGTTCCACCTTTGATAACTTAATCCTACTGGAGACAGCGATACAGGAGTCCTTCTTATGCCGCAACCATTTGGTTTGTGTGTTTCTTGACCCCAAAAAAGCATATGACACTACTTGGAGCTAAAACATCCTTCACCAACTCAATGATTGGGAACTACGTGGACACCTGCTGCTTCTGATCCAATCCTTTGAGGACCAGCAGTTTCGTTATCATGTTGGCAATGCCATGTCTGACTGCTTTGTTCAGGAGAATTGGGTCCCCCAGGGCAGTGTCCTCAGTGTCCTGTTGTTTTTCATTGCTATCAATGCAGTCAGGCAATGACTTTGCAATCTTCTACTCTTTCTCTGATCTTATGATGACAATGAGGCAGCTATAGCTGACCATTTGGAGGCTGGAAACCTGGGCCCAGAAAACCAGTTTTCAGTTCTCACCTGAGAAGACTGCATGCGTCAATTTTAACCGTGCTCATCAGAGTTTTAACCAACCAATTCTCACAGTGGGGGACAGTATTTTCTGTTTTCAAGACACTGTGCACTTTTTGGGTTTATTATTTGACTTGAAATTAACTTGGCTCCCACACGTGAAAGACCTACGAACAAAGGGCTACTAGTCATTGAATATTTTGAAATGTGTTAGTGGAAAAACATGGGAAGCTGACAGGTCCCACCTCCTGCAGTTTTATAGGGCATTTGTTCGATCACGCCTAGATTATGGGAGCGTGATCTATGGGTAGGCCTATCCTTTCTACCTCAGGATGATAGGTGCTGTCCACCATGAGGGCATTTGGATATCGACTGGAGCCTTTTGGACCATCCCAGTACAGAGTCTGTGTGCAGAGGCTGGTGAACCACCACTCTCGAGTCAGTGACATATCCTTTTGGCTCAACAGGTGCTGAAAATCTCAGTCACCTCAGTCATTGACATTTAGTTCATTGTTCCAACCCATCTTTGAACGATTGTTCAGGAATCGGCCTCGTGCGACCAAGCCATTTGGTATATGTGCAACAGACTGTCTCAAGGATCTGGATCTGTCTGGCATCACATAGCCAGAGATGGAACGCATTGCTGCCTTGATGTCTTGAGAGGCCCAAAGTGATTTTAAGCTTGACACAGGACAAGACAACTTGTACTCCAGGTTTTGTTTTTACAAATTTGTTTTCTTCCATTTTAAGTACATACCACAGTTTTATCGTTGTTTATCCAGATGGATTCAAGCAAGAGAATGCTCTTGGTTGCTGTGCTGTTTTTTCTGATGGGGTTTTTGAAGTGTGTCTTCCAGAACAGTTTACAAATTATGATGCGGAATTATGTGGCATTGTGGTGGCACTGGAGAGGGTCCACAGACATCACCATGCAAGGTTTCTTATCTGTTCTAATTCTCTTAGTGCATTGCAAGCACCTTACCAAATGTATCCAGTAGACCCGCTGATTCAGCTCATCCATGACTCATTACAGTGGCTCCAACACTGTGGCAAGGTGGTGATCTTTTGCTGGGTACCTGGCCATATTGGGATACAGGGTAACAATATGGCCAACAAAACTGCCAAGGAAGCATGTTGGGATAGTGTTGTCCATCAATGTCCCATCCCATTGCATGCCATCATCTCATTTTCTGTCAGATGCGTCGTGCATCAGTGAGAGATTGAATGGTTGCAGGTGACAGACAACAAACTGTGGTCGCTAAAATTGACCACAAAGGTTTGGCGGACTTAATGTCAGCATCGCCGCTGGAAGGAGGTTCTGCTTACCAGACAGTGCATCAGACATAGCCCTATAACATGTGGTTTCCTCCTCTGGTGGGAAGATCAACCATCTGTGAAGTTTGTGACGTGCCACTTTCAGTCGAGCATATTGTAGCTGTGTGTGCCCTATATACTGATATAAGGGCAGTCCTCAGTCTTGGAGGAGATCTGCCCACCATCCTCGCAGATATCAATTCAGTTGTTAGCAGGGTGATGAAATTTTGTGAAGTGTCAGGCGTCATCCCTAAATTGGTGGGAAAGGGTGGCACACTTTAATATATTATAAACTGCTGCACGTGTGAGGACAGCCTTTGTTCCCAACCATGAGATTTGCATGTTAACTTTTTGCCAGGGCACTGATGACATGATGTCAAGTGTTCGATAAACCAAAATCATCATCATCATCTTGCAGAAAATATTGGTAATCTTGCTATAGTTACATAATCTAAAGCTATGTACTGTCATAGCCTGCAATAAACTATACCTGCCAAACTGGAGTATGAGTTAGGGAGGCCCTCCGCGCAGCAGCGATGGCCTTGGTACACGCTGTCAAGAGGGTGTTGACAGCGTGTTGCTTGTTGGTGTCTCTCTGTCCTCACTTGTGATAGGCATGCTTGATCCGACACCTACTATTGATCTTCTCGCGTCATCTTTGCTGACCGGTGTGCTGGCGACAGCTTACGCCAGCACAGTTAAACCCATTATCGATTGTCTCCTGCCAGGTATCTCATGCTCTCTTCTCGTTGATGACTTTGCGATTGCAGCTCTCAATGATCCTGTCTACTTGAGTGCCGTCATCAGTGATGTCTTGATCATCTTTACTTGTGGAGCATGAACAGTGCCTGCCACTTTCCCACTGACAAGACTGTCTGTACGAACTTTTTGTTGCGCCAGAAGTTTCCTCCCCTATCCCTGCAACTTAGCCCATTCCTTCTGCCGCTCATTGACACAAGGAACTTCTTGGGAGTCAAGCTTTATTTGTTGGTCTTCCCAGGTCTCTTACCTGCCAGTTTGTTGCATTCGCTCCCCCAGAGTTCTGTGTGTTTTATGGGGTACCTCATGGGAAGCAGTTCAGACCATCCTCCTCCATTTATACGACCTTGTCAATTTGAAACTGGATTATGGCAGTATCATATATTCATCCGCACATCCGACTATCTTATGTCATCTTAAAAACCATCCCCCATAGTGGGATATGTTTGGCGACTGGTGCCTTCTATACTAGTCCTGTTGAGAGTTGTCGTGCTGAGGCTGCTGACTTAGCGTTGTCCTACCTGCAGGATGTTCTCCTCAGCCGTTACGTGTGCTGTCTGTCTTCTATGCCCAGTGACCCATCCTATGCTCTCTTTTTTGATAGATTGATAGTATGGGCTGTGCCCATCTTTTCTATTGCCTCCTGGAGCTTTGCTTTACACTCCCTGACACATTCTCCATGGGTGCGAGCTCTTCACCACCCTGGATTTGTGATGGAGGTACATTTTCATTTCGGACTCCATTTGCTTCCTAAGGACACTACACCTGGCCTGGTGTATCACAGCAAGGTTAATGCATTTCGCCAGGCCATCCACTGCTCCCAGCCTCCAAACTGTGTCATCTGCTCAGATTCTCTGTGCTGTTCAGAGCCTTCACACGCTGCACTCAGTCCCACCTTTAGTACAACAGATCCAAGAATGCCTCCACCCACTTACTTTTGAGGGAGCCAACACGGTGTTCATGTGGATCCCTGGTCACGTTGGCATGCCAAGAAATGAGGCTGCAGCTCTCCTCCCTCGGTGTGCTAGTTATTCTGTTCCCTCACATGATCATCTTGTCGCTGTGTGTTACCCCGGGACATGAAACATCTCCTAATAGCGTAGTCGACCTCCTCTCAGCCCTCACGTTGTGAGGTGGTTGTTTTAGCCTGGCTGTATATAGAACATTGTTGTTTTAGTCATCACCATTTAAGTGCCAACCCTGCCCCACTGTGTGCCTACTGCTCTCAACCCTTGATGCTGTGCCACTTTCTGATCTGATACCCATTTTTAACTGTTTGTCCTTTACTTTGTCAGACCTTTTAGCACATGACACATGTTCTGTCATCATGTCTTACTTTTTATTCGCCACAGTGGCATGGCGAAGCAAATTTGATACTCCCCACAGGGACCTCCGCCATTTCAGTGCTGTTTTGGGAAATATTCCCTAGGGGTGTCCTTGTCCTTAGCTACTGCTCTTTTGAAGTTTTTGCTTGATGGGGTTTTTGCCTTTTTCACCTCAGGTTTTTATTTGGTACGTGTTTTTCTTACATTGTGATACGGGTGTTTGACATAGCAGTTTCATGACCTAAAGCACCAACCAGAAAAACAAACCCGCTGCCTGTTCTGGAGTTCACTCATGGGTGCCACATACCTATCCCATGCTATTGCTGCTTCTCCCTCCCAGCCATTGTTTGGTATCCTCACATAAACTGAACACTTTGCTTCTCACTGACAGTATAGATTTTTTTTTTATCAAAATCTCTCTCAAAGTATATAACCGCCGGCAAAACGATGATTAATTCATTACTGTCTTTAATAATTTCCTTCATGGCTTGCAACTGGTCCCTTGTGTTATACCCACTTCTAAACCCAGCTTGTTCTTCTACCATATCAATATCTAATGCTTTTTTTCGTAGTTGATACTTACAATTTTAATGAATATCTTGTTCATTACAGAGGAGAGGTTAATAATCTATAATTTTTTTGTCAAACAATAAAATCCAGGATGGAATGTAATAATATTATGAATAGGAAAGTTGTGACACACCATATAGTGGAGATGCTGAGTTTCAGATAGGCACAACATTTGTGACAGTCTTTTTGTTGTGCCTGTCTGTGACTCAGATGCCTCGACTATGTGGTAAGGGGAAACTTTCCTTTCCATAATATTGTATAGTTTTTTTACACCCTGTTTCGTATGAAGGAGCATTATTTCAGTACTGGCAGTTGTGCTCCTCAGGCATTCTGCAAAACTGTTTACAATTTCCATTTGTATTACTTTCACTAACTTCAAACATTTCTATTGAGGAATTAACAGCTCCCAATATCTTGACTTCCTTCATACCTTGAATGGCTTTGTGCACCACAGCCAGAATTATATCCAGAGAGTTATTGCTTTAATTATTAACCATATGTGTTTCTGCTTTATCTTAAAACACTTGTATGATTCTCTCACTGTCATTAGTTACTGTGCCGCTGTTGTAATATGACATCTACCTAAAATTAGTTTTTGTCTTGCTTTTTTCATACCACTCATCTGCCTGTATAACCCTTACTTTTCAAGATATGGAACTTGTTGCATAATTTTGTGTGCTGCAGCCCCCTCTTCTCCAATAAATGTTTATAATCTGCAATACTGCCTTCATATCTGATGATTTTGTTTCTTTCTAGCTTTGAATTGCATGTTGAGTGTCTATGACCACCTTAAATTTGAAAGTAGTATAGGACTGTCAGTTTCTGTGCAGTTTCTTTATCATTTGATAAAACATAGTCAGTTTCATTTTTAGTTCCACTTGGTCTTTGCCAAGTGAATTTTCTGTCTGTTTTATTTTGGAAGAAACTGTTAAAGGACAGATATGCTGTTGTTCTCATCACATTGTTGATATAACCTCTGTCATATCTGGTATCCTGGTCAATGTTTCCCACTGAAGAAATGTACATAGATTTTTTTTCCTACTTTTGCATCAAAATCACCCATAATCTTAAAATAAAATATATTTTCATTTATCAGTTTTTGTTGTTCTTCAGAGGTATTACACCATGTCGAAGAGACATAATTTTAACAATATTATGAAAAGGAGAGTTGCTACTCACCATACAGTGGAGGTGCTGAGTCGCAGATAGGCATGACATAAACTCTCTCACAATTAAAGATTTTAGCCATTAAGACCTTTGTCAACAATAGATGAAACACACACACACACACACACACACACACACACACACACACACACACACACACACACACATCCCCCTGCGGGTTCGGGGGTTAGAATAGGCCCGCGGTATTCCTGCCTGTCGTAAGAGGCGACTAAAGGGAGTCTCAAACGTTTCGGCCTTATGTGATGGTCCCCTGTCGGGTTTGACCTCCATATCTCAAAATTTTTCCGAAGAGCGAGCCGATTGGGGAAGGGCGCCTTACTTGGTGCATTGTGTCCGTGTTGTGTTGAGAACTTTCGCCATCTTATTCGTCGTTGCATTGCAGTCTTGCCCGCTCTCCATCTCTTGGGCATCGATGCGCCCCTGCGTGCACTTTCTGCCAAGCACTGTGCAGGGCCGTTTTCTGCACTGATGACGCCCATGGACCACATGTCACCTAACATCCAGCACGGTAGCCAGTCCGTTGTGGTGGGGCCGCCATGTACCCTCTTGGTTGTAGCCCCCTGACAACACAGGGATCGCTCTACTGATGCCTGCGCCGTTCACTCCCCACGTATGCCAAGGAGTAGATGCCCATCTCCCTGGGGCATCAGGACTCCCGGCAATGGCCATCCTGCCAGGTGGCTATTGCTGTGGCTGGGTGGCGCCCGTGGGGAGGGCCCTTGGTCGGAGTAGGTGGCATCAGGGCGGATGACCCGCAATGAAGCGTGGTACATCATCTCTCGCTGGCGGCCAGCCGCCAGCAGTCTCTAAGCGTTCTCGGGCTCAATTTAGTGCTCAGAAGTACGATCCGAAAACGTTCCCTTCCCTGGCCACGCCGTGGGAAGAGCGTAAGTCGCAGGATGGAGTTAACAGTTATTCGCCCCGATTCTTAGTTTGCACGCGAGCTGATGGGGAGTCTTTTCTCTCCACAAAGCCTCAGTTCGTCGTCGAGCATTTAGAGGACAAGTTTGGGGAGGTGGAGGGCTTGTCTAAAATGCGCTCTGGGTCAGTACTGATACAAACGGCATCCTCCGCCCAGTCCCGCAGGTTACTTGCTTGTGACAAGTTGGGGGATGTTAACGTTTCTATTACACCACATAAGAGTTTAAATATGGTCCAGGGTGTTATTTTCCATAGGGATCTCCTTTTGCAGTCTGATGACGAGCTGCGCGCCAACTTAGAACGTAGAGGTGTTCATTTCGTCCGGCGCGTTCATCGGGGTCCGAGGGACAATCAGGTTGCTACCGGTGCCTTCATCTTGGCCTTCGAGGGTGATACGTTACCGGAAAAGGTCAAGGTGATGGTCTACCGATGTGACGTCAAGCCCTATATCCCTCCCCCGATGCGGTGCTTCAAGTGCTGGAAGTTAGGCCATATGTCTTCCCGCTGCACTTCCAGCCTCACATGTCGAGATTGCGGACGCCTGTCTCATCCCGATACTCCATGTGCCCCGCCTCCCATCTGCGTCAACTGCGGGGAGCACCATTCACCTTGCTAGCCTGACTGCAAAGTCTTTCAGAAAGAGCACAAAATCATGGAATATAAGACCCTGGACCGGCTGACCTATACTGAGGCCAAACGGAAATATGACAGACTCCATCCTGTGAGAATGACATCTTCGTATGCAGCTGCTACAACAACTGTGCTAGCTCCATCAGTTTCGAGACTTCCAGCCAGCTCGATAAGCAGTACGACTCCTTCTGCCCCCTTGCTCGTGGGGGGCTCTCCCCAACCGGTTGCTCCTGCACCACCTACCTCAGGAGCAACCTCCTCCCACCCGTCGGGGACGTCCGTCCCCGCTTCTCAGCCGGAGAAGCGTCTAACTTCTTCGGCTACTCTCGCCCGTAAGAGTTCCCTTGGGACCCTCCCTTCCCAGGGTTCCACCAGCGGGAAGGATGACGGCCACCAGTGGCATAAGTCCTCACCAACAGCCGGGCGTAGGGCTTCACGATCCTCCTCTGTCCCGGAGACTGAATCGGTGAAGCCTTCCCAGCCGGTGAAACCCAAGGTTCAGCGAGAGAAGTCCAAGAGAAAGACCTCTAAGGCTAAAGAACTTGCGGTGGCACCAACCCCACCGCACCTTTCGCGCTCTGCGTCTGAGGATGAAGTCGAGATTCTAGCGTCCGCTGAGGACCTTGATCTCGCTGGTCCCTCAGACGCCATGGATGCCTCTCGTACGGGTACTGAATCGGTGGCAGTGAGTGAACAAGCGGCGTAAATTGCCTTCCCAGTCCTTTCACGCCTTTCTCAGCCATGGACAATACCATCCTCCAGTGGAACTGCGGCGGTTTTTTCCACCATTTAGCTGAGCTCCGCCAACTTCTCAGCCTTCGCCCTTTCTTCTGCATTGCTCTCCAGGAAACTTGGTTTCCAGCGATGCGAACCCCCGCCCTCCGTGGCTATCGGGGTTATTACAAGAACCGAGCAGCTTATGAAAGGGTGTCTGGTGGCGTCTGCATATATGTCCTTCACACTCTGCACAGCGAGTCTGTCCCTCTCCAGACGCCTTTAGACGCTGTCCCTGTACGCGTGTGGACGCCACAGGCTGTTACCGTCTGCAGTCTTTACATTCCACCGGATGGTGATGTCTCGCAGCATGTCCTGGCTGCACTGGTCGCCCAATTGCCGCCACCTTTCTTGCTATTGGGCGACTTCAACGCTCATAACCCTCTGTGGGGTGGGTCAGTGGCAACAGGTCGAGGCGCCATCGTTGAGCATTTATTGTCGCAGCTCGATCTCTCGCTGTTAAATGATGGTGCCTTCACACACTTCAGTCTGGCGCATGGCACCTACTCCGCCATTGACCTTTCAATCTGTAGCCATAGCCTCTTACCGTCTGTCCACTGGAGTGTGCATGACGACCTGTGTGGTAGTGACCATTTTCCGATCTTTTTGTCACTACCACAGCGCCACTCTTCTGGGCGCCCTAGCAGATGGGCTATGAATAAGGCTGACTGGGACTTGTTCTCCTCCACTGCCGCTTTTGAGCCTCTCTCTACCGATGACATTGATGCGGTGGTTCAATCGGTCACCACCGGCATCGTTACTGCCGCCGAATCTGCCATTCCCCATTCCTGTGGGTCCCCTCGGCGGAAGGCTGTGCCTTGGTGGTCGCCTGAGATCGCTGAAGCGATTAAAGATCGCCGGCGGGCGCTCCAGCGTCACAAGCGACACCCCTCCCTCGACCACCTTATCGCCTTCAAACGGCTGCGTGCGCGGGCCCGCCTCCTTATCCGCCAGGGCAAGAAGGAGTGCTGGGAGCGGTATGTGTCCACCATTGGCCTCCATGTCACTCCCTTGCAGGTCTGGGCCAAGATTCGACGCGTCTACGGCTATCGGCCGCCTGCCAGCGTCCCTGCGCTCTCACTGAATGGAGCAGTTTGTACTGACTCCGACGTCATTGCCAATCGCTTAGCAGAGCATTTTGCTATGAGTTCCGCTTCTGCGAATTACCCCCAGGCCTTCCGCTCCATTAAAGAGCGGATGGAACGTCGGAGCCTTTCGTTTCGCACCAACCACCCAGAATCTTACAATGCTTCATTTAGTGAGTGGGAATTTCGCAGTGCCCTCGCTGCTTGCCCTGATACCGCTCCTGGGCCAGATGGCATCCACTGTCAGATGCTGAAACACCTTTCAGTGGACTGCCAGCGGCGCCTTCTCGATCTTTACAACCGTCTTTGGGTCGAGGGGGAGTTTCCGTCGCAATGGCGGGAAGGCATTGTCATCCCCGTTTTGAAACCTGGAAAGAACCCTCTGGAGGTGGACAGCTACCGTCCCATTAGCCTCACCAACGTTCTTTGCAAGTTGCTTGAATGGATGGTGAGCCGGCGCTTGCATTGGGTATTGGAGTCTCGGGGCCTTCTGGCTCCATCTCAGGGTGGGTTCCGTAAAGGCCGCTCCGCCGCCGACAATCTGGTGAGCCTGGAGTCGGCCATCCGTACTGCCTTTTCCCGCCGTCAGCACCTGGTCGCTGTCTTTTTCGACATGCGGAAGGCGTACGATACGACGTGGCGTCATCACATTCTTTCTACGCTTCATGGATGGGGTCTTCGGGGTCCTCTGCCGATTTTTATCCGCAATTTTCTGTCGTGTCGTACCTTCCGCGTGCAAGTCGCGGCCTCGTACAGTTCCTCCCACGTCCAGGAGAACGGTGTGCCACAGGGCTCTGTTTTAAGTGTCTGTCTGTTTTTAATAGCCATTAACGGGCTTGCTGCGGCCGTGGGAAATTCTGTCTCCGCTTCCCTGTATGCTGACGACTTCTGCCTTTATTACAGCTCTACTGGCATTGCGGCTGTTGAACGTCAGCTACAGGGCGCTATCCGTAAGGCGCAGTCTTGGGCTGTAGCGCATGGGTTTCAGTTTTCGGCAGCCAAGACCTGCGTTATGCATTTCTGCCGGTGCCGAACAGTCCATCCTGAGCCGCGGCTTTATCTTGCCGACGAACTCCTTGCTGTGGTGGAGACCCACAGGTTTTTGGGGGTGGTTTTCGATGCCCGGTTGACTTGGCTGCCTCATATCCGGCAGCTGAAACAGACGTGTTGGCGGCATCTAAACGCTCTGAGATGCTTGAGCAACACCCGCTGGGGCGCCGACCGCTCTACACTGTTGCGGCTCTACCAGGCGTTAATCCAGTCCCGTCTGGATTATGGGAGCCTGGCTTATGGCTCAGCATCCCCGTCTGCGTTACGGGTGCTGGACCCGATTCTCCACAGCGGGATACGCCTTGCCACTGGTGCTTTCCGCACCAGCCCTGTGGACAGCGTACTAGTGGAGGCAGGTGTACCTCCACTGCGGTTCCGACGCCAACGTTTGCTGGCTGCTTATGCTGCCCATGTTCTAAGCTCGCCCGGGCATCCAAACTATCGTCTCCTGTTCCCGCGGTCGGTCGTCCGTATGCCAGAACGTCGGCCCCGGTCTGGTTGTACAATAGCGGTCCGCGTCAAGGAGCTTCTCTCTGGGCTCCAGGGTTTCACTGTTCCACCTCCTTTCCGGGCTATTTTGCATACACCCCCATGGTGTGTTCGTCGCCCTAGCCTTCGGCTCGACTTGGCACAGGGCCCTAAGGACTCAGTCCCTCAAGAGGCCTTCCGCCGCCGCTTTTATTCCATCCTGGCCACGTATCAGGGCTCTGGTGTTGTTTACACTGACGGTTCGATGGTTGCTGGTCGTGTCGGATATGCGCTCACTCTAGGGGACCTTTCCGAACAACGTTCCTTGCCGGATGGCTGCAGCGTTTACACTGCTGAACTGGTCGCCATGTTTCGTGCCCTTGAGTATATCCGCTCCTGCTCAGGTGAGTCCTTCGTTATCTGTAGCGATTCCCTGAGCGGTTTACGAGCTCTCGACCAGTGTTTCCCTCGTTCTTGTTTGGTGATGGCTATCCACGAGTCTCTGCATACTCTCGCCTGTTGCGGCCGCTCTGTGGTCTTTGTGTGGACCCCCGGTCATGTCGGTATCCCGGGTAACGAACATGTTGATCGCCTGGCGAAAGAGGCCACCAGTAAGCCATCTCTGGACGTTGGCCTCCCAGAGACTGATTTGCGGGCAGTCTTCCGCCGCAAAATCTTGGCGCTATGGGACGATG
This sequence comes from Schistocerca americana, assembly GCF_021461395.2. Taxonomy (NCBI): domain Eukaryota; kingdom Metazoa; phylum Arthropoda; class Insecta; order Orthoptera; family Acrididae; genus Schistocerca; species Schistocerca americana. The sequence continues at coordinate 244,489,697 of NC_060126.1, read as the reverse complement.
AATGGCGCGAACTGCCAATGCGCAATAAACTCCGTGCTGTCAAGGAGTCGACGGCTGTGTGGCGGTCATCCCTGCGAGCCACTCGCAGGGACTCAGTAGTTCTTTGCCGGCTCCGCATTGGCCACTCCCGGCTGACACACAGTTATTTACTGCGCCGGGAGGACCCTCCTCTATGTCGCTGTGGGGCAGCTTTGACAGTGGCCCACATTTTGCTGGCCTGCCCCCTTTTAGCAGTGGTCAGGCAGACATTTGCGCTGCCTGCTACGCTCCCTGCCCTTTTAACAGACGACTCCACTATGGCTGACTTAGTTTTACGTTTTATTCGGGCAGGGGGATTTTATCATTTACTCTGAGTGTTTCTGTTGTATTTTATTGTTTTGTGTTGATTCTGGCCTTTGGCCTATGGTTTTACACTGATTTTTTGATGTGTTTCTCAGTGGCTGGCCTTTCCTTTTTTATGTATATGGTCGGCCAACCACCGTCACACTCTGTGTGGTTTTAGTTTGTTTTGTCTTGTCTTTGTCTCAGTATCCCTTGTTCTGTATCGTCTGTGATATCTTCTGTTCCTTGTTTTTATTCTCTGTGGGTGTTCTTTGTCTTTGGAAAAAGGGACCGATGACCATGGCAGTCTGGTCCCTTTAATCACCCAAACCAACCAACCACACACACACACACACACACACACACACACACACACACACACACACACACACTGCAGTCTTGGGCAACTGAAATCACACTGCGGGCAGCAGCAGCAGCAGCAGTGCGTGATGGGAGAGGTGACTGGGTAGGGGTAAGGAGGAGGCTGTGGGGAGAGGGATAGCATGGTCGGGGTGGCAGACACTGAAGCGCTGATGGTTAGACGGAGGGCAGGAGAGAGAGAGATGGGGAGGGAAAGTAGTGGAAAAGGAGAGAAATAAAGACTGGATGTGATGGTGGAATGACAGCTGTGTAGTGTTGGAATGGGAACAGGGAAGGGGCTGGATGGGTGAAGGCAGTGACTAATGAAGGTTGATGTCAGGAGGATTGCCGGGAATGTAGGATGTATCGCAGGGAAAGTTTTCACCTGCACAGTTCAGAAAAGCTGGTGTTGGTGGAAAGGATCCATATGGCACCAGCTGTGAGGCAGATGTAATGTTTGGCAGCGTGTTCGGCAACAGGGTGGTCTGCTTGTTTCTTGCCCACAGTTTGTTGGTGGCTATTAATGCAGCTGTCGTGTCTACACAGAATGTAGCACAGTGGCTGCAGTTTAGCTTGTAGATCATACGGCTGGTTTCGCAGGTAGCCCTGCCTTTGATGGGGTAGGTGATGTTAGTGACCTAATTAAAGTAGGTGGTGGTGGGAGGATGTATGGGCCAGGACTTGCATCTAGGTCTGTTACAGGGTTATAAGCCATGAAGTAAGGGATTGGGGAACAGGGGTTGTATAAGGATGGACGAGTATATTGTGTAGGTTTGGTGGGCAGCAGAATACCGCTGTGGGAGGGGTGGGAAGGAAAATGGGCAGGACATTCCTCATTTCAGGGAACAACGAGAGGTAACTGAAACTCTGGTGGAGAATGTAATTCAGTTGCTCCAGTCCTGGGTGGTACTGAGTTACAAGGGGAATGCTCATCTGTGGCCAGATGGTGAGACTTCGGGAGGTGGTGGGAGACTGGAGAGATAAGTCATGGGAGATTTGTTTTTGTATAAGGTGGGGTGGATAATTTCTCTCAGTGAATGCTTCAGTGAGACCCTTGGTATCTGTCGAGAGGGCCTGCTCGTCACTGCAGATGCAATGACCACAGGTGGCTATGCTCTACAGAAGGGACTTCCTAGTATGGAACGGGTGGCAGCCATCCAAGTGGAGGTATAGCTGGTGGTTAGTAGGATTGATATGGGCAGAGGTACTAATGTAGCCATCTTTGAGGTGGAGGTCAATGTCTAGGAAGGCGGCTTGTCGGGTTGAATAGGAGCTGGTGAAGCAAATGGGGGAGAAGTTGTTGAGGTTCTGGATTAATGTGGATGGGGTGTCCTTGTGACTGATGAATGTGAACCAGGTGAGGGGTTTAGGATTCTGGCTTTTTAGGAAGGATTCCTCTAGATGTCCTATGAATTGGTTGGCATAGGATAGTGCCATGCAGGTGCCCATAGCCGTACCCCGGATTTGTTTGTAGTTTATGCCTTCAAAGGAGAACTAATTGTGGGTGAGGGTATGGTTGGTAATGGTGACTAGGAAGGAGGTTGTTGGTCTGTAATCCGTCAGGTGTTGGGAAAGGTAGTGTTAAATAGTGGAAAGGCCATGGGCTTTAGGAATGTTAGTGTAAATGGAGGTGGCAGCAATAGTGACGAGCAGGGTACCGTGTCAGTAACTGTGGATAGTTGGTGGAGGAAATGGTTGTTACCTTTTATGTAGGAGGGTAGGTTCCGGGTAATAGGCTGAAGGTGTTGGACAATGACGGCAGAGATTCTCTCAATGAGGGCACAGTAACTGGCTACAATGGGGCATCCAGCTACAATGGGGCATCGAAGGTAGTTAGGTATAAGAAGGTAGGAGGGCGGGGATCGCTAGGGGCGAGTAGAGAGATGGAGGGATTTCTGGATTTGGTCACTGTGGCAAGGTTTATAGGGGAAGTATCTGACAGATGGCAGAGTCCTTCTGCCACATATTACTTGCAGTTCAAAACAACAGTGGTGGAGCCTTAGTCTGCAGGTAGGATTCTAAATGTCGGTATCAGTTTTTAGATGTTGGACTGTGGTTCTTTCAGTAGATGTAAGGTTAGTTTGCATGTTGAGGGATTTGGGGAATGATGGTGAGGCAAGGTTGGAGGTTAAGAAATTCTGGAAAGTTAACAGGGGGTGATTTGGGGGCAGTGGGAGTGGATCAAAGTTGGATTGAGGAGTGAACTGAGCTAGGCAAGGTACAGTATTGGTCTTTGGTTGAGTTGGATTGGTAGGGTTGGTGGCAAAAATACTTTTCCACTGAAGTGACTGGGAGAAGGAGAGAAGGTTTTTAACAAGTCCTCCTGATTGAATTTGGGAGTGGAGCAAAAGGTGAGGCCTTTGGAAAGGACTGATATTTCTGTAAGGCTAAGGCTTCTGGAGTAAAGATTCATGACTATTTTGTGGGTCTGTTTAGGTTCTGGGTTATGTGTGGTGGTGAGAGGGAGTTTGAGGATGGGTAAGTGTAGTAGGTCTACGAGACAGAGTTTGCCAGCTATGAGGGGGTGTGGGGGAGGTTTGGAGGTTGTAGAGGTGGTGGACACTGGTACTCCAAGGTGGGAGTAGGGAGTGAGCAGGATGGAGAGCTTTTTGAGATGGCATTGTGCATGCTGCTATAGTTCCTTCAGGGTGAGACTTTATTATGGGTTCCAGGAATTTGGGATTCCATAGCATAAGAATTTTGCGGATGGAGAAAAGGTACTGCAATAAGGTTTGAGCTTGGTTCATATGGTTTTGCAGGACTATTTTGGCGAGGGCTAAGGATTGGCAGAATATAAACAGGTGGAGGTCATTGTGGAAGGAATGGTGGCAGCCAGAGATGGGTAATTTCATGGTAAGGCCACAGGGGGGGGGGGGGGGGGGGGATTCCATGAGCCAAGCAACAACACAAGTACAGTATGTGGACTGGGATCTGGCTAGGGAAAAGGAAACTTTTCTGTATTGACACACATGGAGGGAGCAGGGATACATGGTTGCAGGATCTCCAGTCACTACTCAAATCCTTGGCGCATCCCACGACCTCTCCCCAGAGCCCTCCTCTCTACTCACCCCTACCACTTCCCACACTCGTACATGCTTCCTAAAGTCCATAAACTTAACCACCCAGGATGCTCCATTGTGGCCAGTTACTGTGCCACCACTGAGAGAATCTCTGCTTTCATAGACCAACACCTTCAACCTACTACCCGGAACCTACCCTCCTATATAAAATATACCAACCATTTCCTCCACTGACACTCCACGGTTCCCGTCCCTTTACCACATGATGCCCTGCTCATCACTATTGATGCCGTCTCCCTTTATACCAACATTCCTAATGCCCATGGCCTTACTGCTATTGAACACTACCTTTCCCAATGCCTGATGGATTCCAGACCAACCACCTCCTTCCTAGTCACTATGACCAACTATAACCTTACCCACTATTACTTCTTCTTTGAAGGCATTACCTACAAACATATCTAGGGTACAGCTATGGGCACCCACATGCCAATCTTTTCATGTGCAATGTACAGGAATCCTTTCCTAAAAACCCAGAATCCTAAACCCCTCACCTGGTTCAGATTCATTGGTCACGAGAACACCCTATCCACATTCATCCAAAACCTCAACAACTTCTACCCCATTTGCTTCACTTTCCCATACTCAACCCAACAATCCACTTTACTAGATGTTGACCTCGACATCTGCCCTGAGATGAGAAATGTCCTGCCCACTATCCTTTCCACCTCTCCCGCATTGGTATTCTGCCAGCCACCAAACCTGCTCAACATACTCGTCTATCCTTACACAACCCTCACCTCCGTCCATATAAAACCTACTAACCACCAGCTATGTGTCCACTTAGGATTTCATACCAAGTCCTTTCCGTACAGCCTAGCTACCCATGGTTGTCGCATCTGCAGTGATGAGCAGTCCCTCTCAAAATATACCGAGGGTCTCACTGAGGCCTTCACTGACCATAATTATCCTCCCAGCCTTGTACAAAAACAAATCTCCCGTGCCTTATCTTTCCAGTCTCCCACCATCTCCCAAAGTCCCACAGTCTGGCCACAGAGGAGCATTCCCCTCGTAACTCAGTACCATCCAGGACTGGAGCAACTGAATTACGTTCTCTGCCAGGGTTTCAACTACCTCTTGTCATGCCCTGAGATGAGAAATGTCCTGCCCACTATCCTTTCCACCTCTCCCGCATTGGTATTCTGCCAACCACCAAACCTGCTCAACATACTCATCTATCCTTACACAACCCTTGCTCCCAAGCCCTTACTTCATGGCTCATACCCCTGTAATAGACCTTGATGCACGACCTGTCCCATACATCCTCCCACAACCACCTACTCCAGTCTGGTCACTAACATCACCTACCCCATCCAAGGCAGAGCTACCTGTGAAACAAATCATGTGATCTACAAGCTAAGCTGCAACCGTTGTGCTGCATTCTTTGTGGGCATGACAGCCAACAAGCTGTCCGTCTACATGAATGGCCACCGACAAACTGTGGCCGAGAAACATGTGGCCCACCCTGTTGCTGAACACATTGCAAAACATGACATCCTTAATTTCAATGACTCCTTCACAGCCTTTGCCGTATGGATACTTCGTACCAACACCAGCTTTTCTGAATTGTGCAGGTGGGAACTTACCTTGCAATACATCCTACGTGCCCGCAACCCTCCTGGCCTCAACATTCATTAGTCACTGTCCTCACCCATCCATCCCATTCCCTGTTCCCTTTCCAGCACTACAGAGCCGTCATTCCACAATCACACCCTGTCTTTTTATTTCTTTCCTTTTCCGCTATTTCCCCTCCCCATCTCTCTCCTACTCTCCGTCTAAGCAGCAGCGTTTCACCTAAAGCTTTAATTGTGAGAGCCTTTTTGTTGTGTGACTCAGCATCACTGCTATATGGTGAGTAGAAACAACTCTCCTTTTCATAGTATTGTTACATTCCACCCTGGATTTTTCATTGTTAGACATTATTTTGTTTCTTTATCATTGAATTTCTGACACACACACACTGTTCTTCAGTAAATCTCATTTAATCCCTTATCCATTTCTGCTAACCTATCTTTGATTTCTAGGGTTCTGCTGTTTACTGATAACAAATAGAAGTTAGTTGAAGCATTTGTTCTCTATGGCCCACAGTTCTGTGTATTTAGCCAAACTTTGTGTAGAAATATTTGGGCACAGAAATGTCTCTGCATCCTCCATGACCTGAAGCCATTGCTTGAGGTGCCTTGCTCCACAGCTCACAATATTTTCACCCAAATCTGAATACCAACATCTAAGAACTTGCACATGGCAGTAGTACCACCAACAACCCTGTCCATTGTACACTATCCTAAAGGTCCCAAAGAGTTGGGCAAGATGTATGAACAGTACTATACTGTGGCAGAACCCTGTGCTTGCAGCTGTAGTAGTACCTATGCCACACAATACTTGTGGTCAAGAGTTGCAGTTTTTGACTTGTACATTGTAGATTGCTGAAGAGCTCATTCATATTTGTCTCCCATAAAGTGATCTGTAAAGATTGTTGCCATTTGTGTACTAACAGTTGGATGGGATGAACATCTGTATCAGATCTTGGCAACTACTCTGGTTTGTTCTCTTGATCTTGCAAAGCCATAAATAATTATTTAAATTCTAGCAGAAATTTCCATACCACATTTAAATCACCAAGTGGCCCCCTTCCCTCTTAAACCTTGTGTTGTCCATACTTTGTAATTGTCTTGTGATTTACATCTACTTTCTTTCTACCTTATTGTCCTTCTGTATCTTTCCCAATGTTTTCCTTCTCACCTTTGTTACACATTCTTTATAAAGGTATATGTATCAGCATTCTTTAGTTTGTGTATGTTAAAGCTTTTGCTTTCATGTTTCAGGTAATGGAAGTTCAGCTTCACTGAATCCAGCACAGATCACAAAGGCTCAGAAGTATTGCAAGTGGGCAAGTAGTGCCTTGAACTATGACGATGTACCAACCGCCATAGAAAACCTGGAGAAAGCATTAGTTCTGCTTCGGACTGGTGCAGATACGGGTTAATTGCCTAATTGTCAACAAACTAAAAAGAGCAGTTTCTGTAATTTTTTATGCTAATACACTTTTCAAACTAAAATGTTTACGAAATTAAAGTTCCATTTTACGATATGTTGTTAACTGATGGAGAAAAGCTCATAGTAAATATGCTTGGTACTTCGCTTCCTGTTGATGATTATTGAAAATGTATGATTTCTTGCGTATGGGTATGCATGTACTAGCATAATTTATGTAAAGTCATCTTGTGAATATAAAGATATTGATTTTCAGCAAATAAGAGGAATTGTAGATGTTTACAACATATATCATAATTAAATTATTTTCTGATGACAAGAATGGAAATTCTTGGATAGAACGATACATAAAATAAGAAAAAGGCAACTGCTCACCTACAGCAAACTGATGTGTGGCACATAGCCATGTAACAGAAAACAGTATGCACTCGCCTTTGAGCTCTGGTTCTTCTTCTGGCAGGGAGTGCACACTCACAACCACACAGTTAACAAAATGCGCACTACTGTGGCCACAGCAACACATGAATGTAATATGGTTCTACCAGACATAGATTTTTGTTTCGTTTCTCTAACATTTATTTTTCAAGGTAATAAACTTACTGCAATATTTACAGCTCCCTCTTCTTCAATAAATGTTCATCACTACATTACTAACTTCCTATCTGATGAGCTTACTTCTTTCTAGCTTTGAATTACATATTGAGAGAGTATGATAACATTAATTTTGAAAGTGGTATAAACCATCAATTCCTGTGCATACTATTTTCTGTTACATGTGTCTGTATGCCACCCATCAGTCTGCTAAAGGTAAATGATTGCCTTTCTCTTATTTTACAAATTATTCATTGATCTATTTTGTAATCAGATGAACCATAAATTAAATATTAAAACTTACCTGGACTTTGTATATACTAAACAGTGGAAGATCCGGGATGGAATGTAACAATATCATGAAGAGGAAAGTTGCTACTCACCATATAGGGGAGATGCTGAATCATAGGCACAACAAAAAGACTGTCACAAACTCTCTCTCTCTCTCTCTCTCTCTCTCTCTCTCTCTCTCTCTCTCAGCAGTCTGGCTTCAGCTACCAGAGACTGCAGAATGTGTGTGTGTGTGTGTGTGTGTGTGTGTGTGTGTGTGTGTGTGTGTCATCTATTTTTGACAAAGGCCGAAAGCTTATTTCTGACAGTGTCTTTGGTGTGCGTATCTGCAACTCGGCATCTCCACTATATGCTTTGCGCATACCAGATACTTACAGCAAGCCGCTCTTCTTCTTTAAATGTTGTTGATGTCTGTCTGTTTTCTTATGATTAGTTATTTAGCATGACTTTCACGCATATAATCTGCTTGAAATCTGATGAAGCCATAACCCACTTACGTTTAATAGGTTAAGTGTTCAGTTATCATCAAACTTGAGACAACCTGGTCCTAAGTTTCAAGAACTGTTAAATCATGCGGACTGTCAAATATTTAAAATAGTGAATAAGATGATTAACAACGTTCTATTGAAAGGCTGTGCTTGTAATTTTGTAATAAAGATCATGTGAGCTTGATGTTCTTATTAAATGCCTCTATGTATGTAGATGTATAAGTAATGGTACCATGGGTTCTTTACCGTGTGCACTGTAACTATATAGTCAAGAGGGCAGTGGCTGTTGTTGGTTAAGAGTACAAGAGCACATGAACACCTTAACTTTTGACACCTTGTAGATTTATTGGTTATTTTTCTTTGAGTGCTGTTAAATGTAATGTAAACGCAGTAAACTGAAATACAGTCACAAAATCTCTCGCACTATGCTACGTTGGACCTCCAGACGCAGTGAAACTGTAAAAGTTGGCATCAGGGTCACAAACACACCTTCAGTTGTGCACGTTTTAAAGAGCTTTTGCACATGTGCAACTGGCGTGATGTAATTGCTTTCAGTGCCACTCTGTGGTAGCACACTGCAGCAGACTTTTGTCCCCATTCATTTGGCATTAATTCCACTAGATTGTAGCACATTCCTCAGATATGGCAATTCGCTCTCTATATAGTAAAATGAGATCAGACATCATTATATGTTGTAGTTATAGAAAAGCCTATTTTGTGGGATTCTGAATGAGATACTTTATACAGTATATTAAGTTTTGGAGTTTATCAGACAGTAATCAATTACAAGTGCTGAGAATCATAGACCACACCAACATCGATGCGAGACTACCATTTCTTCATGCCTCTGACATATGTCGGTTTTATCTGTACTGTAGGACCACATTTTAGATATATATGAACATTCACGAAAAGCTGTCACACTGGCTTCTCTGTTACCCAATTAAATGTGGAGTTAAAGATGGCGTGCTTTTGGCCGTTATGATTCTCAGCACCTCATTTGTATTCTAGTGAAGTGATCTTGTTCGTAAATAGTACTACTTAAATTTAATCATTTCCCCATGGGGCAGTTTGTGTTTGGCAGTGGTTGCTTACTATGCAGGGATTGGCTTCTGTGTGCAGTGTCAACATGAACACCGTTGAATCTGTTTTAAGTGCTAATGAAAACAAAATTACCAGGAAAAGATACCCACAAAGGAACTAGGGCCTCCCAGACCAGATCCGTTGTCTGAGAAAGCTACAGAACCAAATAAGCATGACTACAAGTGAACATTTAACAAATAAGTGTATAATAAGCGTAAGTTGTTGTTGTCATTGTTGTTGTGGGTGCAACATGAGAATGCCTGATTTTCAGTCTGAAAGTTAATTCGTTAACTAATGCTTGGAGTAGGGATCTTGTACATTTGTCCGCAAAAATAAAAAAGCATGAAAACCACAACTTACACAAAAATGTGAAATGGAAAGTAGTGAAAGCTTAAACATTATTTCGTTCTTGCCGTAAACTTTATTTAATTTTGTATGAAACAACAAAATTTCACAAAAATAATTCTTTCTTTTTTTCAGACAAGTTATGCATATTATTATTATTATTATTATTATTATTATTATTAATTTATTATTGAAAACAGCTGAAGTTGTCTAAATATGTTGGTAAGCGTAACTGTTATACAACCAATACTGTTAATTTCACACTCTCATATTTGTCTGACTATAAAAAGTAGTGTACACCCAGAACTAGCAGCCACTGCGAGAAGGTTATAAGCAAAATAAAAGAACAGTTGAGCAAGCGCTACCAGCAGAACTGACACAAATGTAAAATCAGATTGAAATCTGATCTCTTACATATACTGAAGTTTTAAGGAATTGGTGGTATAGCCAACCGATGGATAATACCATGTCTAACCAAAACAGCACAGAAAGTTGCACTTAGAATTACTGACTGGGGAGAAGGATTAAACTTAGGGTCCACAGCTTGTGGTCTAGTGGCCAGTGGTGCTACATGTAGATCACAGGGTCCTGGGTTCGATTTCCGGCAAGCTTGGGGATTTTCTCTGCCTGGGGACTGGGTGTTTGTGTTGTCCTCATCATTTCATCATCATTCGTGAATATGGTGAGATTGGACTGTGTAAAAATTGGGACTTGATACGGGCACTGATAACCACGCAGTTGAGTGCCCCACAAACCAATCATCATCATCAAACTGAGGCCCACTATTGTTGCTCATATTCCATCTACTAGAAAACAAGCAGAATTAGTTCTTTTTGCAGATGGCACTAATATTTTAATCACTCCAAGCATGCACGTAAAAACAGAAGAAAACACACACAAAGTTCTTAAAGGTACCATTAACTGGTTTTCTGCAAATGGTCTCACCCTCAGTTTTAGAAGGACACAATACATCCAGAATGAGATTTTCACTCTGCAGCGGAGTGTGCGCTGACATGAAACTTCCTGGCAGATTAAAACTGTGTGCCGGACAGAGACTCGAACTCGGGACCTTTGCCTTTCACTGGCAAGTGCTCTACCAGAGGAGCTACCCAAGCACGATTCACGCCCCGTCCTCACAACTTTACTTCTGCCAGTACCTCATCTCCTACCTTCCAAACTTTACAGAAGCTCTCCTGTGAACCTTGCAGAACTAGACAAGGTACTCGCAGCAGTAAAGTTGTGAGGACGGGGTGTGAGTCGTGCTGTGGTAGCTCAGTCGGTAGAGCACTTGCCCGCGAAAGGCGAAGGTCTCGAGTTCGAGTCTCGGTCCGGCACACAGTTTTAATCTGCCAGGAAGTTTCACAATACATGCAGTTCTACACATCTGGGGATACTGCACCTGTGATAACACATTGTGAGGAAATAATAAACAGGGTGTGAAGTTCAAAATTCTGAGGTGTCCATACTGATGAAAAATTAAATTGGAAAAATCATATTTTGAAACTCCTAAAATCACTTAGTTCAGCCACATTTGCACTTAGAATCATTGCAAATCTTGGGGAAAGATAAATGATTAAGATGACATACTTTGCATATTTTCATTCAACGACGTCATGTGGAATAATGTTCTGGTATAACTCATGTTTAAGAAAGTAAGTCTTCATTGCATAAAAATGTGCTCTAAGAATATTATGTAGTGTTCACCCATGATTGTCTTGTAGATAAATGTTTAAAGAGTTGGGCGTTCTGACTACTTCTTCACAATATATTTATTCCCTCATGAAGTTTGTTTAAATAACCTAATATGGTTTAAAAGAAATAATGTACATAATTGACATTCCAGAAGGAAAAAGACATTAATTACTCCACATTAAGATTGTCTATAGCACAGAAAGAGTTAACCAATCCTGCAACAGAAGGTTTTGATCACTTACCAACTGATAGTGTGTCTGACAGACCGCAAGAATAAAATTTGGAAACAAACTTGGAAAGTTTCTCCTGGACAACTCCTTTTCCATAGAATAATTTCTATTACTGTAATGTGGAAAAGGTGGTGGGTAGGAATTTCTGGAGAAATAACAACAACAAAATGTAGAAATGTTGAGAATGTAACCATATATACAAATTAATTTGAAATAGGAATGTAAAATGGTGTGCTTCATATCATTATGATGTGTGAGCAAACAATTTTAGCAACAAAAAAATGACATTGGCCCACAAACAAATTGGCAAATGCAGAATATGATACCAGGGGAAGAAAAACAAAATTAAGTCGATTAATACAATCGTGAACCAAACCAGAAGTGTAAACTTGCCAACAGAATTCCTAAATTCACTCACTTTTCCCAGTATATGCTTGCAAGGAAGCTTCTAAAAATCATAAAGCAGAAATATTAACTGGGAAAGAAAAAGTCAAGTCAGTATTTGTACGACAAATGTCACACATTTCAACTAACTGACCGTTTCAGTTTGAAATAGTTAAATTTCTGAAATATGGGCACACAGTAGGGCTATCAATAAAGAACAAGGGCAAACATTCCAATGTTTGAGAGTGAATTTTAAATTATACTGTTATCTGCTAAGACAACAGAACTTAGCATGTACAAGTGTTAGACATCCGCAAAACTTTTTCCTCTTTGCATCCAGAAGCAGAACACCAAGTGTAATCATACAGATGACATGATTAATTGCACTTATTTTTCTATTCAGAAAACAAATAGAAAATAGGGCAAAGTGAAGCAAGTCATTATCAGTTAGATAAAAACTATTTGGTACCATCAATAGTGGATGATGATTTAGTATGAGAAGCTTGACATAAAAAGGTAAGCTTTGCAGTTTCAATATATTATCAATTTATTATATTTATGTGATAATCTTAGACTTAGAAAAGTTAATACGCAAAAATTTGTGATGAAGCTAAACGTAAACTATGAAAAGTTTGTGTGTAGATTGAAAAAAAAAAAAAAAACTTACTACTTTTTTTTGCCTTTGTGTAATCACTAGGGCACATATACAACGGTCAAAAATTGTGAAGCACAGGTGATTCTGTTATTCTTTTTGTAATTACTCATCAGTCACATTAGATAGTACAAATTATCCATGAATGCATGTTAGTTTTTAACCTCTGTGACCCCCCCCCCCCCTTCGGGTTCTGGGGTAAGAATAGGCCCATGGTATTCCTGCCTGTCGTAAGAGGCGACTAAAAGGAGTCTCAACTGTTTCGGCCTTTAATATGATGGTCCCCTAAGGAGTTTGACCACTACCTTTCCAAATTTTCCGTTAGTGCGTACCATTTGGGGCAGGCCGCCTTATGTGGTGCATCTTAAATCCATCTTGCCCTAAGATCTGGCACACCCGATATTGTCGTGGAGTTGGATTTACATCGAGCTTCCGTCCACATCCGCTGCAGTGTGTTCCGGATAGCATACATTCCCTCCGTTGTGCACTTCCATCTTTGCCCTCGTGATGTACATGGATATTTCGACACCCGACATCCAGCACGGTAGCCAGTCCGTTGTGGTGGGGTCGTCATGTACCCTCTTGGTGGTAGCCCCCTGACTACACAGGGATCGCACTGCTGATGCCTGAGCTGCTACCTCCCCACGTATGCCTATCCCTGGGTGGCGCCCTTGGGGAGAGCCCCTGGTTGGAGTGGGTGGCATCAGGGCGGATGACCCGCAATGAAGCGTGGTACATCATCTCTCGCTGGTGGGCCTCCACCAGCAGTCTCTAACCGATCGAGGTCTAACCTCAATGGAAAGAAATTTGATCAGAAATCGTTTCCCTCCCTGGCCACTCCATGGGAGGAACGTATGGCTAAAGAAGGCAGTGGAGATTATTCACCCTGGTACCTCAAGTGTACACGAGTTGATGGGGAATCACTTATGTCGACCAAGCCCCATTTTTTTGTGGAGCATTTAGAGGACAAGTTCGGGGAGGTGGAGGGCTTGTCCAAATGCGCTCTGGGTCGGTTCTCATCAAAACAGCATCCTCTGCCCAGTCACGGAGGTTGCTCACTTGTGACAAGTTGGAGGATGTTTCCATCACCATCACTCCCCATAAAAGTTTAAACATGGTTCAGGGTATTATATTCCACAGGGATCTTCTACTGCAGCCCGACGATGAACTACACGCCAATCTAGAACGACGAGGTGTTCACTTCGTCCATCAGGGTCCGAGGGATAATCAGGTAGCCACCGGTGCCTTCATCTTGGCCTTCGAAGGTGATGTTTTACCTGAAAAGGTCAAGGTGATGGTTTACCGCTGTGATGTGAAGCCATATATCCTTCCTATGATGCGGTCTTTTAAATGCTGGAAGTTCGGGCACATGTCATCCCGCTGTACTTCCGGCATCACATGTCGAGATTGTGGACGTCCTTCGCATCCCAATACTCCATGTGCTCCGCCTCCCATCTGTGTTAATTGCGGAGAACACCATTCCCCTTGCTCGCTGGACTGTAGGATCTTCCAGAAAGAACGGAAGATAATGGAATATAAAACCCTGGACCACCTGACCTACCCTGAGGCTAGGCAGAAATATGAGAGGCTCCATCCTGTGCCAATGACGTCAACGTACGCCGCTGCTGCAATGACGGTTCTTCCATCTCCTGTGTCGTCCCGTACGGTTGGTTCTATGATTGGTCAGAATCCAACAGCCCCTTTGATTGTGGGGGGCACTTCACACCCTGTTGCGCCTGCTCCATCTTCTTCAGGAGCAACACCCGCGCAACCATCGGGGACATCAGCTCCCCCTTCCCAGCCAGAGAAGCGTAAGACTTCTTCGGCTACTCTCACCAGGAAGGGGTCCCTTGGGGACCTCCCTTCGCAAGTTCTGACCAGTGGAAAAGCGGACACCCGCATGTGGCTGAAACAACCACCAGTCCCTGGTTGTAGGGCCTCAGTCGTCGTCCGTCCCTGTGACTGACCCAGTGAAGCCCATGAAGCCTGAACCACCGAAGGCACAGCGGGAGAAGCCGAAAAAGAAGAAAGTCCCCAAGACCAACGACATTGCGAGGGCACCCTTCCCACCGCTTCCTACAAAGTCTGCGTCTGAGGATGAGGTGGAGATTCTGGCGTCCGCTGAGGACCTCGATCTCGCCGGTCCCTCAGACGCCATGGATAGCACTAGCACCGGTGCTCAATTGGAAGCAGCAGGTGACCCAGCAGCATAATCTGCCTTCAAAGTCCCGTCATGCCTTTCTCAAACATGGACAATACCATCCTCCAGTGGAACTGCAGCGGTTTCTTCCACTATCTAGCTGAGCTCCAACAACTTATCAGCCTTCACCCTTTCTTCTGTATTGCTATTCAGGAAACTTGGTTTCCAGCAATGCGAACCCCCGCCCTCCGTGGCTATCGGGGTTATTATAAGAACCGGGCAGCTTATGAAAGGGTGTCTGGTGGCGTCTGCATATATGTCCTTAACTCTCTTCACAGCGAGTCTGTTCCTCTACAAACAGCTTTAGAGGCTGTCGCTGTTCGGGTGTGGATGCCAAAGGCTGTTACCGTCTGCAATCTTTACTTTCCACCGGATGGTGATGTCGTGCACCATGTCCTGGCTGCACTGATAGCCCAATTGCTGCCACCTTTCCTGTTACTGGGCGACTTCAACACCCATAACCCTCTGTGGGGTGGGTCGGTGGCAACAGGTTGAGGCACCACCATTGAGCATTTATTGGCACAGCTCGATCTTTCGCTTTTAAATGATGGTTCCTTCACACACTTCAGCGTGGCGCATGGCAGACCGTTGGTCGACTGGAGTGTGCATGACGACCTGTGTGGTAGTGACCACTTTCCGATCTTTCTGTCACTGCCACAGCGTCAGTCCTATGGGTGGCCTTGCAGGTGGGCTCTGAATAAGGCTGACTGGGACTTGTTTTCCTCCACTGCCGCTATTGAGCCTCTCTCTAGTGATGACATTGATGCGGTGGTTCAATCGGTCACCACCTGCATCGTTACTGCCGCCGAATCTGCCATTCCCCGTTCTTCTGGGTCCCCTCGGCGGTGGACTGTGCCTTGGTGGTCACCTGAGATCGCTGAAGCGATTAAAGATCGCCGGTGGGCGCTCCAGCGTCACAAGCGACATCCCTACATTGCACACCTCATCACCTTCAAACGGCTGCTTGCACGGGCCCGCCGCCTTATCTGCCAAAGCAAGCAGGAGTGCTGGGAGCGGTATGTGTCTTCCATTGGGCTCCATGTCTCTCCATTCCAGGTCTGGGCCAAGATCCGACGCCTCTATGGCTATCGGACCCCTGTCAGCGTCCCTGCACTCTCACTGAATGGAGCAGTTTGTACAGACTCCGACGTCATTGCAAACCGCTTGGCAGAGCATTTTGCTATGAGTTCCACTTCTGCGAATTACCCCCTGGCCTTCCGCTCCATTAAAGAGCGGATGGAACGTTGGAGCCTTTCGTTTCGCACCCACCATCCAGAATCGTACAATGTTCCATTCAGTGAGTGGGAATTTCGCAGTGCCCTAGCCGCTTGCTCGATACCGCTCCTGGGCCATATGGCATCCACTGTCAGATGCTGAAACGCCTTTCAGTGGACTGCCAGCGACGGCTCCTCGACCTTTACAACCGTCTCTGGGTCGAGGGTGAGTTTCCGTCGCAATGGCGGGAAAGTATTGTTATCCCCATTCTGAAACCAGGCAAGAACCCTTTGGAGGTGGGCAGCTACCGTCCCATTAGCCTCACCAACGTTCTTTGCAAGTGGCTTGAACGGATGGTGAGCCGGCGCTTGAATTGGGTTCTGGAGTCTTGGGGCCTTCTGGCTCCGTCTCAGGGTAGGTTCCGTAAAGGCCGCTCCGCCGCCGACAATCTGGTGTGCCTGGAGTTGGCCATGCGTACTGCCTTTGCCCGCCGTCAGCACCTGGTCGCTGTCTTTTTCGACATGCGGAAGGCATACGATACGACATGGCGGCATCACATCCTTTCTACGCTTCATGGATGGGGTCTTCGGGGCCCTCTGCCGATCTTTATCCGAAATTTTCTGTCGTATCGTACCTTCCGTGTGCAAGTAACGGCCTCCCATAGTTCCTCCCGGGTCCAGGAGAACGGTGTGCCACAGGGATCTGTTTTAAGTGTCTGCCTGTTTTTAATAGCCATTAACGGGCTAGCTGCGGCGGTGGGAACGTCTGTCTCAGCGTCCTTGTATGCTGACGACTTCTGCCTTTACTACAGCTCTATTGGCATTGCAGCTGCTGAACGTCAGCTACAGGGCGCAATCCATAAGGCGCAGTCTTGGGCTGTAGCTCATGGGTTCCAGTTTTCGGCAGCCAAGACCTGCGTTATGCATTCTGCCGGCGACGCACTGTCCACCCGGAGCCGCGGCTTTATCTTGACGGCGAACTTCTTGCAGTGGTGGAATCACACAGGTTTTTGGGGGTGGTTTTTGATGCCCGGTTGACTTGGCTGCCTCATATCCGGCAGCTTAAACAGGCGTGTTGGCGGCATCTAAATGCTCTGCGATGCTTGAGCCACACCCGCTGGGGCACCGACCGATCTACCCTGTTACGGCTCTACCAGGCGTTAATCCAGTCCCGTCTGGATTATGGGAGCCTGGCTTATGGCTCAGCATCCCCATCTACGTTGCGGGTGCTGGACCCAATCCTCCACAGTGGGATAAGCCTTGCCACTGGTGCTTACAGGACCAGCCCAGTGGACAGCATACTTGTGGAGGTGGGTGTCCCTCCACTGCAGTTACGCCGCCAACGTTTGCTGGCTTCTTATGCTGCTCATGTTTTCAGCTTGCCCGGGCATCCTAACTATCGGCTACTATTCTCACAGTCGCACGTCCATCTTCCAGAACGCCGGCCCAGGGCTGGGTGTACGATCGCGGTCCGCGTCCGAGAGCTTCTCTCCGGGCTTGGGGCTTTACCTCTTCCGCCTCCTTTCCGGACACCTCTGCGTACACCCCCGTGGTGTGTGCCTTGCCCTCGCCTTCGGCTGGAATTGGCACAGGGCCCGAAGTACTCAGTCCCTCCGGAGGCTTTCTGCCGCCGCTTTCTTTCCATCCTCGCAACGTATCAGGGCTCTGGCATTGTTTACGCTGACTGTTCGATGGTTACTGGCCGTGTTGGTTATGCGCTAACTCTAGGGGACCATTCCAAACAACGTTCCTTGCCGGCTGGCTGGAGCATTTACACTGCTGAGCTGGTCGCCATCTTTCGAGCCCTAGCATATATCCGCTCCTGCTCAGGTGAGTCCTTCGTTATCTGTAGCGATTCCCTGAGTGGTTTACGAGCTCTCGACCAGTGTTTCCGTTGTTCTCATCTGGTGATGGGTATCCAGGAGTCCCTGTGTACTCTTGCCCATAGCGGCCGCTCTGTGGTCTTTGTGTGGACCCCCGGCCATGTTGGGATACCCGGCAATGAACATGTTGACCACCTGGCGAAAGAGGCCACCAGTAAACCATCTCTGGACATTGGCCTCCCAGGGACTGATTTGCGAGCAGTCCTTCGCCGAAAAGTTTTTGCGTTATGGGATGCTGAATGGTGCGGTATGACCACCCCCAACAAACTCCGTGTCATCAAGGAGGCAACGAGTGTGTGGCTGTCATCCCTGCGAGCCACCCGCAGGGACTCAGTAGTCCTTTGCCGGCTCCGCATTGGCCACACCCGCTTGACACACAGCTTTCTACTGCAGCATGAGGACCCGCCTCTATGTCGCTGCGGGTCGGCTTTGACGGTGGCCTACATATTGTTGGACTGCCCACTTTTAACCGTGCTCAGGCAGATGTTTGGGCTGCCTGATACACTCCCTGCCCTTTTAACTGACGGCATTGCTATGTCTAGCTTAGTTTTACATTTTATTCGAGCAGGGGGTTTTTATCATTTACTCTGAGTGTTTGTTTTTAATGTTGATTCTGGCTTTTGGCCTCCGATTTTAAACTGAGTGTTTAATGTGTTCTCGGTGGTTGGCTTTTCCTTTTTTCCCTATGGTCGGCCAATCACCATCACACTCGGTGTGATTTTAATTTGTTTTGTCTGTTCTCTGTCGGAGTATTTCTTGTCCTGTGTCGTCTGCCGTCTTTCCTGTTGTTCATTTTTTATTCTCTTTGGGTGGTTTTAGTTTTTTGGAAAAAGGGACCGATGATCGTGGCAATCTGGTCCCTTTAAAAAAAATAAAGAAAAGAAAAAAGAACCTCTGTGACTCTCAAACCTGATTATGATCCATTCCAGGATTAAAAATTTGCTAATTAAGTTTCTACTTATTTGCCTGTTTCTATTTAACCATGATGTAAAGATGAATGCAGTACTTAGTCTTCAGTACATTCCAGTTCCCAAATTCCAGGAAATTAGCCATCATGTGGACATCAAAGTGGTTTTCCAGCATAATACACATTGGTTCTTCCTTATCATTAAATGATAGTTGGAATAATATTTGTGTAGTAGAGCAGTGTTGTGCTGCTGCATGTGCACATACTGTCACACACAGACAAATATATTGTATTTTAATAACATTTGTAATGCGTGTCCACTTACTAGAATACATAGTTCAACAGCTTCAAACCAGCAAGACAGCATATTTGAACCTAAACAAACAGAAGATACAAATATGGCACATTTTTCTACTGCAGAAAATTACTTGAAAGTTGCCTAAACGCAGTAGCTAAATGTGAACCACTAAAATAAATACAACGAAAGTGAAAAAGTCACCATGTATTATAAATTTTGTTCTGTGGTACCCACTATGAGGAAAACCATTCTTAGTGCTGAAATTTTTGCCTACATGTTTGGCATTTGACTGTTGTCAGACAGAACATTTATGATAATTTTGAAGTGTACTTTTGAGATGTTCAGTCATGCAGTGGAACCATAGCTAGTGAAAATACCAGAACACGAACAGCAGCTACTGCTGAACAACATCCTACAGCAACAATGGCACAACAACTGATGTTTATTTCCTCTCACCTCTCATTTGCTTCATTTTTCATGTCTATGGATGATTGTGAGTGTATATTTAACAGATCTGGTAATATTCAGACATCTTTCAGGCTGGAGACCCGGAAGGTCATTAAGCTTGCTTTCTGTCATGGTCACATCCTCACTACTTTTGCTTATTGTTTCTAAGAAAACTGTGATGTGTTAAAATCTCGTTTCCAATAAAACTCCTCTCAATAAAACTGCTCACCACATATATTTCCTCCCCTTTCCATGAGAGCTGTTTTATGGATCTTAAAAATGAGTTACAAATTATGAAATTTTATGCAAATTTAGTTGAATACAAATTTAAGTGGCTCCCATGGAAAGTTCAGCCGACATGTACTGTAGTATTGGATCTTAGAAACATAGGTGGGATTGAATTATAGCAACCATTTAAAAGGGCCATGGTTGCCTGCAGTAGATATTCTTTTACCGAATACAAAGAATATGAATACAGTAGTACAGTATGTAGAACTCTCAGACAAGTTACAACATTGAGAATGACGTGATATGCTACTCCATGGTATGTGCATTCTGAGGAATGTCGGGACAGAAAACTCCAGAAGCAGTCCTCACACACAACATATTGAAGTTGATCTGTAGCCATGTCCAAGCATGTTACGGTAGGGATTGGAACTGGGGGCATCAGAGTCATCACTGTCCAATTTTAGTGTATTGATGGATGACAGCAGATTATTGTTATCTACAAAATCATATCCCAACATCAATAAATCATAATCAGTTGTGGTGAAAGGTACCAAACGGTCCTATACTGATGACCCTGATGTCAAGGAGCCTTAAGCACCCAACAGGCCATAAAACATGCCAGAGGCAGAGTGGGCCCTGATGAGAGTGACCACTGCAGGTGTATTTCCCGGTTGTGACAGAGGTGATGGTGGAGGAGGATTGGCAGGATCACTGGGATCATGCAGCTTGTGGTAGTGCCAGGTTCTGCTATTATTCTTGGTTAACGCATACAGGGTGAACCAGAACTCCATCAACAAACTTTCAGATGTGGTAGTATGGACCAAATCAAGGGGGGGGGGGGGGGGGGATAATGTCTGGTACACATGGGCTCTGAAATGCATACCTTAGGAGTTATGAGCACTTAGTAGAAGATGTGTGTTTCACAGTAGCGAAGATGAACAAGTCCGGACAGCTCTGACTGTATGCACTTTAGAGCCCATGTTTACTGGATATTTTAGCGTTGTTTTGACCTATACTACCATCTCTAAAAATACAGAAAGCAAAGAGCTTTCAGTAGAAGAGACATCTATCTTTTTTTTTCCTCATTTTCATCCACGATGGAGTTCTTATTCACAGTATAAACGGGGCCATTTGTATGGCATCCATCATGTGATGGGTGCTCTTCTGAGTGGATAGTGTTTGGAAATGGTGCAGTATGAACTGTGGGCTGTTACCAAAAACAGTAGCTTATGGCAATAACTCAAATGCAAAGAGTAAAAACTGTAAGAACATTCATTATTGATTTTGATGTAATGATAGACATGGCATCTTGGCATCTAGCTAGGTTCTCCATCTGGGTCATACCTCAGTGTCCTTCACACAGAATTATGGCACCAGAGCCCACAATACCCAAAGAATGATGATTTGTTATTGCCTGAAATTTGTTCTCAGTATGCATGACAGTGCATAGTACTATGCAATCAATTCTCATAATATCATATCTTTTGTGTTTTTGCCGGTTAATATTTCCAGACATATGTCAGCACTTGCAATAATGGTGAGCTGTTAGCAGTAGCAATTGTACTGCTTTTGAAGGATTGGAGAAACCTTGCATTATCATTTGGAGGCAATGGCGTACCTTAAAACAGATGATTTCTTGCTCACTGAATTTGTGTTCTGGATCCGTAGGAAGATAAAAGAGCATATGACATGATGTCAGTTTGTACTGTATTTTGTAACTACAGAAACTAAATAGAGACTACTCAGTACTGCAGGCACTATATAGTCCACCCAGAAGGATATTTTTGTGGCTTAAATATCAATACTAGTGGTATGATCTGGTATACTAGTGGTATGATCCCAGCACAGCCACTCAACTCTGCACCTAGCAAACCTACATGTCACCAAAATGTCCCTGCATGCTTCCGCATCCTCCTCCCTGCCCCATGCCTCTCCACCTATCCCGTTTCTGAGAAAGAGGAATTTGTTAACGTCTAACTTCAGTATAATGTTCGTAAGTCTGTTTTGAAACTATTTGGTGTGAATGTAGCCTTTAGGGAAGGGAAATGTGGATAGTAAATAGCACAGACAATAGGAGAATAGAACCATTTGAAAAATGGTGATGTAGAAGAAAGCCAGAGATTAAATGGATGGATAAAGTAACTAATGTACAGGTTTGAGTGGATGCAGGTTGGAGTAAATGAGCAAAGATGAAGAGACATGCATAGGATGGACAAGTGTGACAGAGTGGTATCAAATGAGTCTTCAGGCTGAAAACCACAACACGAAGCACAATTTTTTCATGACCAGGTTGAGAATTCAGGGTAGGCTTTATGGAAGGGAATTCTTGGTATGAAATGGGTGGCAGCAGTAGAAGATGAGGTGTTGGTGATCCTTGGCAGGTTTGATATGGACACAGATACTTACGCAGCTACCCTTGAGGTGGTTACCAGCATTGAGGAAGGTGGTTTGTTGGGTTGAGGAGCATCAGGTGGAGCAAGTAGTTGAAGCTCAGAAGGAAAGCAGATAATGTGCTCTCCTCTCAGTCCAGATCACAAAGATGTCATAAATGAATCTGAACCAGGTGAGGGGTTTGGCTTTCAGAGTGGTTAGGAGGGATTCCTCTAGATGGCCTGTGGCAACCACATTCATTAGCTAGAAAGGTTCCTATTCTTACTCATTTTCATTGTCATGTGTGGGAATGGACAGATAGTTAAATTTACAAAGTGAATGTAAACAAAGCTGATCTGTCATTATGATCAATGCAAGCACCTCAGATGAATAACATGATAAATTAAAAAGAGCTACTACACAAGTAATTATAAAAGTACACATTCATTCAAAACTGGAAATGAAATAAAAGAGTCAATGAAATTGTGCAACTACTTATGGATTAAACAAAGGAAACAGTGTAAGTTACTTCTTTGTTATGGTTATCCTGCAAGCATCCACTGTTCTTACGAGAGATTTCTCCGTCTTACACCTGACCATTGATCTGTTTACCCCTTTTTTGTTTATTTTACAAATAAATCTCACTTTTTTAAAGTATAAGTCATTAATGTAAAATACTTTGAAAAAATGACAATGAAGATAGTATTTCCAATACATTTAGGTAGCAGAATGGTAATATAATCCTTGCTTAAAATAGAATGCGCTTTGTAGATTGTACCCTGCAATAATAAACCAGTGAGGCACATGACATTAAAACATTTTCTTGTAACTCAAGATATGAGGGGTGTTGAATAAGTAGTGCAGGCAATTTCAGTGGAGAAAATTTGGAATTTGCTGTGGGACATCGTGGAATATTTCCGCATCAGCCTCTATAGTTGTTTATAACGTTCTGACGGTGGTGGTGCTACGTGTAGTCTTCAAAATGGTGTCTATAATGGAGGTGCATTCCAAGCAGAGACCTTTAATTGAGATTCTTTTGGCGGAAAACCGAACATTGTAGATATTCATTGGCATGTGTAGGCATGGAGACCTGGCAGAGAACAAAAGCGTGGAGAGTCATTGGGCGAGGCATCTGTCATCATTGCAACAAGGTCGCACACATCTGTCCTATCTCCTGAATGCTGGCTGCCCACACACAGCTGTGACTCATGCAGTATTGGAACAAGTAGACTTCTTATTCCTTGTAATCAATGGATCACGACCAAACACCTTGCTGCACAACTGGATGTCTTCATTCGTAGTGCTGACATGCTCATACATGAGTTACGGTAGTCAAAGTTGTGTGCCGACTGGATTCCTCACTGCCTAACAGAAGACCATAACGAGAAATGAAGGACCATCCGTGTGGAAATGTTTGCATCATGTTACAAGGTTGAGCATGAAAATTTTTTGTTGAACATCTTCACAGGGGACAAAACAAAACAGCAATCCATGGAGTGGTGCCACATCACATCACCTCACCTCCGAAGAAAAATTCCAAAGCCACACCCTCAGCAGATAAAGTCATGACAAC
Source organism: Schistocerca americana (assembly GCF_021461395.2). NCBI lineage: Eukaryota > Metazoa > Arthropoda > Insecta > Orthoptera > Acrididae > Schistocerca > Schistocerca americana. Next base: position 244,466,066 of record NC_060126.1, on the reverse strand, counting down.
GGCCTTATTGACTTTGAAAAGGTTACTCTGTTTGATGTCCTCCCTCGTGGTGCAATGATCAACTCTGAAGTTTATTATGCTACTTCTGCACCACAAAATGCAAACAAATTTCACCTTGTCCATGACAACACAAGGCCTCACACAAGTCTGCAAACCAAAGAGGCCTCACAGAACTTGATTGGACGGTTCTTCCTTGACCACCCAACAGTCCAGATCTCGCACCTTCCAACTTCCACCTGTTTGGCCCAATGAAGGATGCTCTCCATGAGAAGCACTATGTGGATGGTGGGACGGTTATTGATGCAGCAAGACGTTGGGTCCAACGTCCACCACTTGAGTGGTACTATGCAGGTGTATAGACTCTCCCAGTAAGGTGGCAGATGTCTGTTGCATCGAGCAGAGATTACCTTAAAATATGGGGACTAATATGATGCATTGTAATACTAAATAAAACCAACCTGCTCTCAGAAGTTAAAATAAAAGTGTTATATTACTTATCAAATGGCCCTCATACATCACCTAACTGTGGTTTACGGTAGAGATTAATCTTTTGTGCCTTAACAAATAAAACATCATCCATTGAGTCATTTTACATTGCATATACCAGGTGTATTCTTTGAGCCCTTTTTAGGATTTTCAATAGCGACCTGACAACTGTGAACTGGCACTTACTGAACGAAAGTTTAAGGTTGAAATTGGTTACTGCCCATAGCTGCAAGGCACCGGGGAAGAACCTCATAAAATAACAACTTTATACAAGTAAATCAACAACAATAAATATTATCTGAGACTCCACATATGAGGGGTAGTCATAAAGTTTTAATTGTCACCTCTAAAAAAATTAAGTTATATAGTTAATTTTTTGTTTGTTTGCCCTTACATGCCTGCATTCCTAGAATACAATGAATTCACCGCACCACAGTACAGTAACATGCCACTATAGGGAGCAGTGCACTGATATGTGGAGATGAGCTCAAGCAGTTTATTTTTGCTATTCTAGTGGTGTGCTGTGGTAATCTAGTGTGGGGATTTCAGCATGTTTCTGGACTGCAGACATATACCTACCAACAAAAAATTAGTTATGTAACTAACTTTTTCTTAATTTATAATTAAAGTTTAATGACTTTACCTCCTACTCAGTTAATACTGAACAGTCAAGGATCCTTCTACTCACAATTTTAATTTATGCTTTTTGTTCTTGGCCACAAACTTTATCATTAGTTAAATCTGCATTCTCACATGTGCTGCCCTTAAAAGTGGGTAAGTCTTCTGGACATCCACTAATACATGTGACTCAACTATGACCTTACAGATCAATTAATACGTATAAAATAAACATTTTATCTCTGCCGCTTATCTATTCCTTCAATTTGTAATGTATTGGTATCCTTAGAATGCTTTAAAACACTTTCACTTAATATAATGACATGTGCCTTTAATGTCTCAACTTAATTTGTCATTATTGTGTGCCCCTTTTTACCTTCTAATCAGTTAAGTACCTTGCTGTTATAGCTTCAGTGGAATAGAACCCAATTATCTTGGTTAATTTTAAAAGCTACTACACCACTGAAGATCATAATCATCAGTTCCGAATAACACAGAAGGAAGTACAAACATCTGCTCCACTCTTATTTACAATTCCGTTAATATTTCTATGAACAAAGGCTGGAACAAACTGCTGTCTTGATGTCTTCCCAGACCCAAACAAGGTTTTAAGCTTGACAGCATGCAAGAAATCTGTGCTCCAGACTACATTTCCATGAGTTTCTCTCTCTCCACTTTTAAGACTGCATCACAATTTCATTGCTATATGTACATATGGTCTAAGGAAGGGAATACACTCAGTTGTCTTCCTTGAAAAGATGTATAGTATCTGAAGGCATGGGAGTTGATAAGCCTTTGCAGTATAAAGTCTCGCATTTGCTCAGACTCTCTCAGTGCCCTGTAAGCTGAACCACACATGATCCAGTGTAAGAAATTATTCACACAGTTCAAGATGCAGTTCAGCTGAACTAAAACCAAAGCAAAGACATGGTATTGTGCTGACTACTGGAACAAGTCAAAATACTGGGAAATGATGTAGCTGACAAAGCAGCCAAGGAAGTGTGTAGAGGAGGCACTGTAATTAGTGCACCATCCTCCTCCATACTATCACCTCATCATCCGGGTGTGGCAGTTGGAAAACAAGTGGTTGAAGGTTGTCAACAACAAACTGTGTCACCCAAATCAATAATCCAGGTGTAGCAAAACCTCATGCCAGCCGCATCAATGTAAATATGTGATGCTCACCAGGTTAAAAATAGAATACTATCCACTACACACAGTTTCTTCCTCCCCTGGGTTGATCCACCAATATGTGAGACTTGTGGAATACCACTTTCAGTACAACATATTTTAATCACGTGTTGCATATGGTGTAATAAGGTATCTTGCTGCAGACCAGTCTACCATCTTAACTGAGGGCGACAACAGTGTGACAAGGTTTTTTAAATTTTGTTAAGTGTCGGGCGTGCTACTTAAGGTACTGGGGAGATAAATTCAATGAGCTCTGAGTGAATAGTATGGCTCAACACTTTTCTTGCTTTCCTTCCCCCCCCGCCCCCCCCCCCCCCCCCCCCCGCCCCCTCCATTCAAATATAGCAGGCAATATTGGAGCAGACATTGTTCAAACCACAAAATGTCTATATTAATATCTATTAACACTGCTGATGACCATTCTGATTAGTGCCCTAAATCCAACATAAGTATCATTCAAAACTTTACCAACTCCTCATTCTAGATCCCACCTCTGACAAGGTATCAGCTATTCTCTCAGTGTTTATCTTCGTTAAGACTTATACAAACATCTTACTACACTCTCTGAACCGACATCGGTTGGAGTTCAACCATTCAGATACTTATGGTGTTCCAATAGTTTAAAGACACCACTGTCTAACGAGTCCACTGGGTACATACTTCATACACACTCTACAATTCAAATTCATCTATTACTTGTGTTCAGTATTCTTCCATCTCCTCACACATATATTCAACCCCTATCAACAGCATTGTTAAATTCTAACTTTTACTTAGGCACTTAGTTTCTTAATAATATCTTCACATTGTGCACATTACATTACCCCCTTAACCTTTTCAGTAGGTGTGCCAACAATATAACTATTAACAACCAAGATCAATTAAACGGGTATGTGGAAGATATGATAATCCACAAGTGTCAGTATGAATTACCAGGTGTAGAACTATGAAACTGGAATTTGATTGCAATAATTACACATCTGTTGTTTGAAACTGTGTTTGATGGGGGCGTTATCAAGGAGTATTATGACTTTGTGTTGCCTTTTTCCATATTCCGGTCGTTTTTCACATAACGCTTGATCGAAATCGATCATTTGCTGTTGGTAGCGATCAGTGTTAATGGTTTCACCGGGTTTTAGCAGCTCATAATACATGACACACTTCTGATCCCACTGAACATACAGCATTGTCTTCTTTTCAAAGCAATTTGGTCTTGCAGTGGATATTGATGGTTTGCTTGGATTCACCCACGATTCACGACGCTTAGGATTCTCAAAATATATCTATTTTTCATCATCTGTCACTATTCGATGGAGAAATGACTTTCTTTTATACCTGGTGAGCAGCATTTTATGAGTGATCCTTCGATTTGTTTGCTGTCTTTCATTCAAGCCATGCGGAGCCCATTTTCCCACTTTCTCACCTTTGTCACAGTTTTTAATTGAAGAGAAACGGCTTTCTGTTTCACATTCAACTGTCCCCCAAGTTCCTTCATGCAATAAGGCCTGCGGTCTGTTGTCTTCAAACTTTTTTGTGTGATTTCCTGCGCTCGTCATTTCTTATGTAAAAATCACCACTTTTGAATTTTTTGAACCACTCGAAACACTATGCTTTCCCAAGAGCATGTTCGCCGAAAGCTTCAACAAACATTCAGTGTGATTCTGCAGCAGTTTTCATCACATGATTACAGAAAACCAATGCTGTCTGCAAATCATAGTCCGTAGGCACAAAACTCAACATGTTCACGGGTTTGAAACAGATACCGATGCATGGAATGTGGGTTACTATGTGTTGACATTTGTCGTCAGCTGTTACAGAAGTCAGGATGGTGCTGCAGACGCAGTCTCACAGGCCCTACACTGACGACTAGTACCATCTATAGGGAAATTCTGGTTTCATACTACTACACCTGGTATTTAATGGTGCATGTTGGTTAATTTCAAAAACAAGAATGTAAATACAGTAAGAAAAACCTGTTTATGTAGCAGTCAGTTCTTTCTAGCAATACAAATGGAACTATGAGTTACTGGCATGTGGTGCACTTGAAAATCATGAGACAAATCCTTGCTAAATTGAGTGTTAGCACTTTCTTCCTCCTGCCAACTCCTTCGCTCCAGATAATGGAAAAAACTTTTTATTCACTTTTTCTATTTTGCTCTGAGGTGAGACTGATTGACTAGAACGGCATCTTGTCAAAAACTTTGACGCAGGCTCAGGCACCAGAACCATACAGAAAATTCATGTCCGTGACTGAGTTCATGCCACATGATGACTCCCTCAATACCAGTAAACACCCTCCACTACCACAACCACAACCACCAATTAGTGCATGCTGTTCCTTTCTATCATGAATGACGTATCATACCAGGCTCCTAATAGTTTATCAATCTCAGATAGAGTTCATTTACTTAGGCAAAAAGCTCAGGTTTGACTAGTATGGGTATATAATCTATTAAAAAACAGTGTTGGCTCGGCGCTCAAGCGCTGTAACAAGTGTGAACTTGTCTGCATTGGCGGTTCATCGCAGTGTGCTACAGGTTGGACTGGTTGCATGCATGCCATTATGTCGGCTTCCATTGTCCAAAAACCACTAGCTCCTCTGACTGCAATAGGCACATGAACACCGCGGTCACAGGGGTGCGGAGTGGCAACATGTAATCTTTTCGGATGAGTCCCACTTCAACGTGTCCTACAGTGATGGCCGCATACGTGTCCAGCGGTACCATGGTGAGCGCAACCTGGAGAGCTGCATGGTGGAGCAGCATAGTGGACAAACACCAGGTGTGATAGTTTGGGGCGCCATTGATCACAACAACAGATCCCGCCTCATACGTATTGCGGGCAATTTGAATAGCAACCGGTACCTAATGGAGGCTGTGGAGCCTGAGGTATTCCCCCTGCTTCAGGTATCTCCACAGGCCACATTTCAGCAGGACAATGCGCGGCCACATATTGCGAGGAATATACAGGCCTTCTTCGAAGAGTGACAGGTACATTGCTTCCCTGGCCTGCCTGTTTGCCACACACGTCACCCATTGAACATGTATGGGATAAGGTTGGTCAGTACCTGGTGCGTCACGGTCCTCCAGTAACTGGTGTCACGGATTTGTGGGCTTGCATACAAACTGTGTGGATGGAAACCCCTCAGAAACATATTCAGAGCCTTATTGATTCAATGCCATGGCGTATAGTAGCTCTAATTCCAGCGCACGGTGGCCACACGACATACTGAATAGTACGGCTCAAAGGACACGTACAGATTTGAAAAGGTAATCATTTGTTACTTGTCATATATCTAACCTGTGGTATTAAATTAATTGAATTCAAGCATTTCTTTCTAGGTGTTGCAATTTCCACAAATGGTAGCGTAGATGAGTCTTTTTTAGGTTAGTAGAAAAATATCTACTAAAGTCACTGATTTTCCTCTTATGCTACTCAGTTGCTGTATTTTATCTATTACATACCTCAAGATTATGTAGGTTAACTGACAACGTTACAATGGAAAATCCAGGATGGACTGTAACAAAATATAAAAAGGACAGTTGCTACTCACCATATAGTGGAGATGCTGAGTCACAGGAGGCATGCCAAAAAGACTGTCACACAATTAGCTTTCAGCCAAGAAGGCCTTTGTCAAAATTAGACAACATATACAGAAGCACACGCTCATGCAAATGCAACTCACATACACATGACCAGTCTCTGGCTGTAGAGAGAGAGAGAGAGAGAGAGAGAGAGAGAGAGAGAGAGTGTGTGTGTGTGTGTGTGTGTGTGTGTGTGTATTGTCTAATTTTGACAAAGGCCTTGTTGGCTGAAAGCTAATTGTGTGACAGTCTTTTTGTTGTGCCTTACTGCAACTCAGCATTTCCACTACATGGTGTGTAGCAGCTATCCTTTTCATATACTGTGACAATGTTACAACCTGCCTACATGCCGGAAAAGTTAAAACCTGTTTAATATAAGCCATGGTGAGTGGAATTTACATCCCAGTGTTCAAATATCAAACGTGTGGCTCCTGAAGAGGGGCAACAGCCTTTTAGTAGTTGCAGAGGCAACAGTCTAGATGATTGACTGATCTGGCCTTGCAACACTAACCATAACGGCCTTTCTGTACTGGTACTGCGAACGGCTGAAAGCAAGGGAAACTACAGCCGTAATTTTTTCCCAAGGGCATGCAGCTTTACAGTATGGTTAAATGATGATGGCGTCCTCTTGGGTAAAATATTCAGGAGTTAAATAGTCCCCCATTCGGATCTTCGGGCAGGGACTACTCAGGAGGACATCGTTATCAGGAGAAAGAAAACTGGCATTTTACAGATCGGAGCGTGGAATGTCAGATCCGTTAATCGGGCAGGTAGGTTAGAAAATTTAAAAAGGGAAATGGACAGGTTAAAGTTAGATATAGTGGGAATTAGTGAAGTTTGGTGGCAGGAGGAACAAGACTTCTGGTCAGGTGAATACAGGTTATAAATACAAAATCAAATAGGGGTAATGCAGGAGTAGGTATAATAATGAATAAAAAATAGGAGTGCGGGTAAGCTACTACAAACAGCATAGTGAAAGCATTATTGTGGCCAAGATAGACACGAGGCCCACACCTACCACAGTAGTACAAGTTTATATGCCAACTAGTTCCGCAGATGACGAAGAGATTCATGAAATGTGTGATGAGATAAAAGAAATTATTCAGATAGTGAAGGGAGACAAAAATTTAATAGTCATGGGTGACTGGGATTCGATAGTAGGCAAAGGAAGAGGAGGAAACGTAGTAGGTGAATATGGAATGGGGGTAAGAAATGAAAGAGGAAGCTGCCTGGTAGAATTTTGTACAGAGCATAACTTTATCATACCTAACACTTGGTTCAAGATTCATAAAAGAAGGTTGTATACATGGAAGAGGCCTGGAGATACTCGTAGGTTTCAGATAGATTATATAATGGTAAGACAGAGATTTAGGAACCAGGTTTTAAATTTTAAGACATTTTCAGGGGCAGATGTGGACTCTGACCAGAAGCTATTGGTTATTAACTGTAGATTAAAACTGAAGAAACTGCAAAAAGGTGGGAATTTAAGGAGATGGGATCTGGATAAACTGACAGAACGAGAGGTTGTAGAGAGTTTCAGGGAGAACATTAGGGAGCAATTGACAGGAATGGGGGAAAGAAATGCAGTAGAAGAAGAATGGGTAGCTTTGAGGGATGAAATAGTGAAGGCAGCAGAGGATCAAGTAGGTAAAAAGACGAGGGCTACTAGAAATCCTTGGGTAACAGAAGAAATACTGAACTTAATTGATGAAAGAAGAAAATACATACCTGCAGTAAATGAAGCAGGCAAAAAGGAATACCAATGTCTGAAAAATGAGATCGACAGGAAGTGCAAAATGTAGACGCATGGATAGCTAGAGGACAAATGTAACGATGTAGAGGCTTATCTCACTAGGGGTAAGACAGATACTGCCTACAGGAAAATTAAAGAGACTTTTGGAGAAAAGAGAACCACTTGTATCAATATCAAGAGCTCAGATGGAAACCCATTTCTAAGCAGAGATGAGAAAGCAGAAAGGTGGAAGGAGTATATAGAGGGTCTGTACAAGGGTGATTACTTGAGGATCATATTATGGAAATGGAACAGGATGTAGATGAAGATGAAATGGGAGCTATGATATTGCATGAAGAGTTTGACAAAGCACTGAAAGACCTGAGCCAAAACAAGGCCCCGGGAGTAGACAACATTCCATTAGAACTACTGATAGCCTTGGGAGAGCCAACCCTGACAAAACTCTACCATCTGGTGAGCAAGATGTACGAGACAGGTGAAATACCCTCAGACTTCAGGAAGATTATAATAACTCCAATCCCAAAGAAAGCAGGTGTTGACAGATGTGAAAATTTCCATACTATCATTTAATAAGCCACGGCTGCAAAATACTAACACGAATTCTTTACAGACGAATGGAAAAACTGGTAGAAGCCGACCTCGGGGAACATCAGTTTGGATTCTGTAGAAATGTTGGAACATGTGAGGCAATACTGACCCTACAACTTATTTTAGAAAATAGATTCAGGAAAAGCAAACCTACATTTCTAGCATTTGTAGACTTGGAGAAAGCTTTTGACAATGTTGACTGGAATACTCTCTTTCAAATTCTGAAGGTGGCAGGAGTAAAATACAGGGAGCAAAAGGCTATTTACAATTTGTACAGAAACCAAATGGCAGTTACAAGAGTTGAGGGGCATGAAAGGGATGCAGTGGTTGGGAAGCGAGTGAGACAGGGTTGTAGCCTTTCCCCTATGTTATTCAATCTGTATATTGAGCAAGCAGTGAAGGAAATAAAAGAAAAATTCGGAGTAGGTATTAAAATCCATGGAGCAGAAATAAAAACTTTGTGGTTCGCCAGTGACATTGTAATTCTGTCATAGACAGCAAAGGACCTGGAAGGGCAGCTGAACGGAATGGACAGAGTTTTGAAAGGAGGATATAAGATGAACATCAACAAAAGCAAAACGAGGATAATGAACTGTAGTCAAATTAAATCTGGTGATGCTGAGGGTATTAGATTAGGAAATGAGACGCTTAAAGTAGTAGATGAATTTTGCTATTTGGGGAGCAAAATAACTGTTGATGTTCGAAGTAGAGAGGATATAAAATGTAGACTGGCAGTGGCAAGGAAAGCGTTTCTGAAGGAGAGAAATTTGTTAACATCGAGTATAGATTTATGTGTCAGGAAGTCATTTCTGAAAGTATTGTATGGAGAGTAGCCATGTATGGAAGTGAAACATGGATGATAAATAGTTTGGACAAGAAGAGAATAGAAGCTTTCGAAATGTGGTGCTACAGAAGAATGCTGAAGATTAGATGGTAGACCACATAACTAATGAGGAGGTTGAGTGTATGTTGATTTTTTTTTCATCCAATTTTGATATTTATATTTGTGCATTGCTTACATGTTTTTAGGTCAGGGATGTGTGCGTGACATCGCATGCCCTCAGTTTCAGCAAGAGAAGTGCATGGTTGACACGGTGAAAATTCTTCGTGAGATCTAAAAACAAGCCTACAGTGTGCTTTCCTTCACCTAGAGAGTTACAGACATTATGCAAAAAATCTGTAACAGCTATTGTGGTGTTTCGATCTTTTCAAAATCCATGCTGGCTTTCTGTGAGAAGATTGTTTTTATTGAAAACAGCACTAAGCTTTGCCTGTATAATTGGTTAAAAATCTTACTAAACTTATGTATGGTCTGATGATACCCCTTTTCAGTGCATAAGGAAACATATCTTCTTTGATACTACAATTTGCTGAGATATGTAATTGGTTTAACCACAATATTTATTCATTTTTAATTACTAGACTGGAAAGGCCATCCCAATCACTTGAGGGGTTTTTTTTTTTTTTTTTTTTTTTTTTTTTTTTTTTTTTTTTTTTTTTTTTTTGCTATAGAATTATTTAGCTTAACTCTTGTCCTTTTACATTCTCAAATTCAAAACTCTTTATGTCTTGAACAGCATTGTATCGAGATGTCGAGCAGGTTGGTGTTTGGAATTACGGTTCCATTTGGGGAGATAAAATGTTTGTTAAGAATGTCGCAAACAGTTTTTTAGTCTTGTATCAGTTGACCTTCATGTTTGACATTTATTGCTCCCCTTCTGTGTTCATACATGTTTTATAGTATTTCTTAATGAAGTTCCAGGAGGCATGGCTTACATTTGCTGTCTGTGCTACTGATTCACTATAGACTTGTTTCCTAAGATTTAGGAGTTCTGATTTGAAACTCTGCTTGACACTGGTATGTTTTTCTTTGAAGATGTGTAGTCCAGGTGTTTGTACAGTACAGCTAGGTCATCGATACTCTGTGTAAGCTAGCTGGTAGTTTTAATTTAACTCTTTTTTTTTTCTCTACTGACTGAGAACTGTTTTTGTTTGAATTGGACAACAGGAGTTAAAAGGCCTCAAAAGAATTCATCCTATTTATTATTTGATCCTTCCAACTGGTAGACAACATCCCAGTTCTCTCTAGCTAGTGTGGTTTTTTTATGTTTGTAGTAGTTAGGCTTTATCATATTTGCTAGTTGTTGCACACACTATCTACTGGAGGTTAGATCTTTTATTCTTGTGTTTGAAGTTATCACAGGTACAAGAGTACATGAATTCAATAAATATTTTCTCTTATTGATACTGTTGAAGAAATGATCCAACTCCACATATGGTGTGCGGTAGATGCCTATCACTTTGTTTTATTGTGCTGTTCGTGATGCATTCATAACGTATCACAGTGCCAGTTAATTCAAGTGATCATACTCTGGAGTACTATGCAAGAATTCACAGTTGTTTTTTCCCCTTAATATGTGGATTAACACAGAGAACTACCCCGCACCATTTTTTACGCTGCCTACAGCATCTACTTGCTAAGAGATGGTGATCTATCTTGTTTCGTTCTGCTTCAGGTCATATTCAGCTTTTGCCAGAACTTGTGGATTACATTCATCTATGAAGGCCTATAGCAAGCACAATTTATTCTTCTTTCAGTACACATATTTGATGCTCTGCTTTAGGCACTGGGGGCTCATTTTGTATACACGAGAGATGTTTCACAAGGCTTGGACTGTTTTTCTTTCACGTGACTCAACCATAAGAATGCTTTGACTCCATTCTATTGCATATACGATGAACTACTGCTTTTGCTATGTGCGGTGATAATGTTTTAGCTGCTGGTTCTGATGGCACTGTTGTTGTTGATAATACAACTGATGTCACTGTTCCTGTATCTTGGACACTTCACTGCACTTTGTGTGAATATGGCTTGCACTTCGCGTGAAACTTCTACAGTTTGTAAAAGTTGTTCTTCATTTAGTTCTGCTCTTTATGGTTTAAACCATTTTGTATGTGTGTCTGTCTGATGACTTGATTGTTTGCTTTTGTTCTTTTCAGTTTAAACCTCCTGGTAATTGGCAACTCACTGTTAACCTTGTATGCAACTCGCCTAAAACATTTCGTAATCTGTTTTTTTTTTTTTTGCAGTTAACCTATTTCCCACAGTGTTCCTCAAAATATAATTATATGAGGGTCATTCCAAAAGCAGTGCCTTCTATTTTTGTTCATGGAAACTACATGAGATACGTAAATCACAACAGCACAGCTAAATAGTGCAATATTTCAGCTACAGACTGTCATTTTTCCACATAGTCACCTCATTCGTTATGCACTTTTGCCAATGATGGACCAGGTCCTGCATGCCGCGCTTGTAAAAATCAGAACAAGCTGAGGCTAACCATTGCCTTACACCTTTGACAACAGCATCCGAGACTTGAAAATGTTCGCCACGTAGTCCATCTTTGAGGCTCAAAGGGATGGCAGTGTGAAGGCACTAAATTTTCCAATGAATTGTTTGGTCACAAAAATGGAGTGGGGCTCAGCATTATCATGTTGTATGTGAAAGCTGGTCTTCTTCTCTGGGCTTACCCTGGAAATTCATCTTTCAGCTTAGTCAGTGTCATCTTGTAGCATGCTGAACTGACAGTTTCTTCAGGCTCCACGACATCCAAAAGAAACACACCCTGGCTATCCCAGAAGACTGTGCACATCACTTTGCCTGCAGACGGCTGTCTCTTGAACTTCTTCTTTGACGGAAAATTCACACGTTGCCATTCCATGAACTGTCTTTTGGATTCTGGCATGTAGTGGTGACACCACATCTCATTTCCAGTTGACAATGATATTCCGAAAACTGTCACCTTCAACTTCATATCGGTCTAGCAGCTCCCGACAAATTTCCATTAAATGAGTTTTTGTTCCCCTATAAGCATCTGCGGGACCCATCTCGCACAGACTTTGCGATAATTCCAACATTGTTTCCAAGGCATTGCAGCTGACATTCAGCTTTGCACACAATTCTCTGGTCATTATCCGCTGATCAAGTTGATTAAGACACTCTTCACTGCAAGGGATGGCAGCTGTGCACAATCGATCAGGCCGTGGCTTGTCACGCATACCCTTTTCATCACCATGAAAATGCTGTACCCACCGCCTTACATTGCTCTGTCTATTGTATCATCTCCATACACCTTTAGCAAGCACTGGTGGATTTCAATCAGTGCAATTTCTTCAGCAGTGAGGAATTAAATCACTCTTCACTGTTTTATAAGTGCATCCAATCAGACTCCATTTTGGAACACTTATCTACTGCATAACAACAGAACCACCTGCAAATGAAAGAAGGGTTCAAGCATTAGCACTACACCAACATCTGGCACAGACATCCAAAGTCACCTCAAAAAAAGGAGGCATTACTTTTGGTATGACCCTCATATATTTTATAGGCTAGTAACTGCTTTGCTGACATATTTACGTGAACAGAGAGAGAGAGAGAGAGAGAGAGAGAGAGAGTGAAGAGATGGACAGAAAGAAGAGGGAAGAGGAGATAGTCAGGATAAGGGGAGGATAGTGAAGGCACTGAGATGGGAGGAGATTGCCATAGAGAGGAGAAAGAGAAAATCCGAACAATGTGTCTGTCGAATGCTTACAAGTATAAAAGGCTAGTGTGTGTGTGTGTTTCCAGGTTCTATTCCTAAACTCCTGGATCAATTTCATTCAAATTTGGCACACAAACAGCACACTTTGCAAGAATCAGCACAGGGGGGGGGGGGGGGGGGGTTAACACTTCCTAACTCCCACAAGAAGGAGTTCAGGCAAAGCCCTTGAGATGTAGGCTGCCCCATGCAACAGGTGTGTCGTTCTGGAGTACCATTGGCCTGCTTTGCAGCAGCTACACATGTGGATAGGCAAGGTTGGGAGAAGGCAGAGATGGGATAGACAGAGGTGGGGTGGGTGGATAGAGAAAAGGGGGCAGGAGCTGATGAACAGAGAGAGAGGGGGAGGGGAAGGACAAAGGGAGAGAGAGAGGTGGATATGTGCAGAGGAGGATATGCGCAGATGGAGGAGGAAGGAAGATATGGTCAGAGAGAGTGGGAGAGAAGAGACGGAGCCAGTTAGAAGATGACATGATGAAACAGACAGAAGGGGAGGAGGGGATGGATGGATAGAGGTGGAAGGAGGACATGGACAGAAAGACGGGGAGGAAGAAGTGGACAGAGAGAGAGACAGGGAGGAAGAGATGTGTCCAAAACATGTGTTGAACATGTAAGCAGGTATAGCCATGGGAAAAGTCTACTATATATAACCTCTAAGACACAAATAAAATGATGAACCATGAAGGCATTATCTAAATGGGATGGAACCGTTAAATGTGCTGTGCATGGACAGACAAACAAATGACTACAATTTCTGTAAGACTGGGTGATTTATTCAAGAGAAAGAGCTTCAGAAACTGAGCAAGTCAGAAACATGTTGCTCCACATCTGGTCCTTATGCAGGCAGTTATTCAGCTTGGCAATGATTGATAGACTTGTGGATGTCCTGAAGAATATCATTTCAAATTATGTCCAATTGATACGTTAGAGTGTCAAAATCCGACTGATTGGAGGGCCCTGCCCATAATGTTCTCATCATTCTCAATTGGAGACAGATCCGGCAACCTAGATGGTTAAAGCAGGGTTTGATAAGCCAAAGATAAGCAGTACAAGAAACTCTCACTGTGTGCGAGTGGGCATTATTTTGCTGAAATGTATGCACAGGATGGCTTGCCATGAAGGGCAACAAAATGTGCCATAGAATATCGTCGACTTACCGCTGCACTGTAATGGTGCCACGAATGACAACCAAAGAGGTTCTGGTACAAAAAGAAATGGGGCCCCAGAACATCACTCCTCATTGTCGGGCCATATGGAAGGCGACTGTCAGATTTTTATCCCACCACTATTCCGGGCCTCTCTAGACACATCTTCGGCCTGGAATCTTATTGACTAGAGTAGAATTGTGTTCAGCAATGAGACCCACTTCGAATTGAGTCCTGATGACCAGTGAAGACTTGTCTGAAGATGCCCTGTCTGTCACCCACCACCCAGCCCGAGAGCCATTTCTTTTTATACTAGGACCCCTTTGACTATCAACGCCATTCTATGCCATGTCCTGTTGCCCTTCATGGCATTTCATCCTGGGCTTACATTTCAGCAAGAAAATGCCTACCCATACACGTAGTTTCAGCTACTCGTCTTTATGTTTGCTAAACCAAATAAGGGACAGAGCTGGACCAAACATTACTCACTTCCTCAGTTTGTGAAGCTCTTGCTCTTGAATAAATCATCCAATCGTTAGCTGTCTGCTCATGTACATCACATCTACCAGTTTCCGTCCAATTCAGATAATTCCTTTGTGGTGCTCTTCACAACAGGCATGCTGTATGGGTAGTACTGGCATGCCCTTAATGGGGATAGCTGAACAGAGGTGGGGGAAGAGGTAAATAGTGAGATGGAGGCAGGATAGGGTGGATGGAGAAAGAGGGGAAGAGGAGATAAGACAGAGATAGGGGGTGATGAGATGGGCAGAGAGAGTGGAGGAGAAAACAAATACAGAGAGAGGAGAGGAGGTGTGTTGTGTGGGTATTATCAGTACGCCTTGCAGGAGCTACAACTGCCGATGAGCACAGAGAGGGGGGTGAGGATGAGATGGATAGTATGACGGGAGAGTGTGAGGTGGACAGAGAAAGGAGGGGGGAGGAGATGGACAGACAGAGGTGGGATGATGGAAAGGGAAGAGACACAGTGGAAAGAAGAGCTGGACATGGAGAGGGGTGGGGAGGAGGAGGTGTGTGCAGTAGATATGTTGAACATGTATGTGAGCAATGCTGTGGGGGAGGCCTAGTTACTCATATCATTAAAACTGACCTTTTCTTCCTAGTAGTCCCAGGTGATTCCACCTGGATGAGAGCTGATAACGTTTATAATCCTGTCTATGCTGCCTAAACTTTTGCCAGTGTAAATGGCAACTCTTTTAAGGGACTGAATGATATGGTGTTCGAGCTTCTTGCACTTCCTTTCCACCTGACATCACTCCAGCACATTGTGTATAATTTTACGAGCACCACTTTGTATTATAAACCTCTCTTTTCTTTTAGGGTTTGCGGGTGTCATACTATAACCTTCTGACAGACCTAAAGTGCATGTACACTCATTTCAAAATAAGAGAAAAGAAGAAGCAACATACAACATAAAGCAAAACAAAGACGTACAGAAGGCATTTGGTCGTTGGCAGTACCGTAAAAGCAGTGGTACAAGCCCGACCTCTTCTGGTACCTCAAGCAACCATAGATCAAAACAATCCCCCATCTAAAACTGATACGACAGTGGTTGAATAATACAACAGTTTTTCGTAAAAAGTTAAGAGTTATGGCATTTCAGTTTGCTGTAACTTTTAGTATGTTGCATAGATGAAATCTTCTGAACAACTGTTACAATACTGTCTAATAGACATTTGTTTATAAAAAATTACATTTTAATAGTGAAATTTTCAACTAATGAAAATGTGAACAATTCTAAAGACTTACCATCACAAACAATATCTTCACTTTCATAAACCTCATGATTAATAAAACTGATATGTAGTTATCAAGAGCTTTCCATTCCTTTCAACTTAATTTTTTACCATGTCATCTGAAAAGGTTCTCGCATTTGGATAGCCACAAGCAGAACACATTTTTATCTAATATGGAATGTACTGGAAAGTGAAAGATACACATCTTTCTTCCATCATGTACCGCATCATTTACAAAATAGATGCAGTTGCAGGCTCATACTAGGGCTGGTAGGCAGGAGGTGGAGAAACAAAGATTGTGCCACTGACGTGTGGTTCTTTGTAAAATAGTACAAGGTGTAAATGGACACAGTTCTGCTACATGGTACCCACCTTTTTTTTCCCCCAGGATTATAATTTTAGCATCAAAACTGATAGGACCAAAGCATAAGACTCACAGTAGAAATTCTCAAAAGTGATTTATTCAAAAATGTATATGTACATAAGCATCAAACATGAACAACAAATATGAAAAAAATACGGAGTACACACTCTTCTTATAATAATCTCTCCTATACACAGAACATGGTTTTAAATGAACACTTTGTATGTGATGAATGGCAAAACAAACTAACATTCCTGAAAATTATTCTCATGCATGCATATTTTATAATCTGTTCTTTTTTAACATGTTCACAGCCAAATAATTTGAACCTTCTCATTCACTCTAAGTGTACAAAACAAGGCAGCGTTTAGTTTCCTCTAGCTGCCCATGACTAGATATTTCTTTCAGTTTTCATTATTGAGATCTAACACTTTTATTGAGAAATTGACAGTTAAACAGGTTTATAATGTGAAAAAAATCTATGAATGTGTGTCAATACAGTACTTTCTGTTACAAAAGTTGATACCCAAAATTAATAAAATATGGATACTTCAGAGACAGGTCATAAGCTGCATCTTGAGTCCAAACTTTTATATTCAATATCAGAAATTATAAGATGGCTGATAACAAAATGAAACTACACAGACATCATCAGGCTTCCCAAAATTAATGTACAATGCGGCGAGGGGTGCATGTACTACAAGACCACTTTCTTTGTTATATGTGTGTGTTTGTATCAGCCTTATAATAACAAATACATTCAATTAAGTACAAGTATCATTTATGATCTCAGCACAACTCCTCGGTGCTAATTTTCATTGTGACTAGAGTTTGCATTTAAGTCTTTCTACAAATTCCTTCTCATTCAAGTTCATTATATTTACAAGCTCACACCATGGCAGACTGCTAATAATAGTAAAATGGTCTTATGATAGTTTAGTGTATTGGATTACAATTTATTAAACAGGAAGGTACAGTGGAAATTTAATAAAGACAACTTTCTGAAAATGAAACTGTCCAATTCCATAGGCAATAGCAGTGTGATATGATAGAAGACTCCATTCCACTGCAGTAATACTTTTGAATACTTAATTTTTTACATTAAAATTTAGAGGAAAGAAATGTGGAAGCAAAAGTGCAGTTACAAAAAATTTGAAACAGTGCTCTTCACCTACTATGAAATACCATGTTAATGGAAATACCAAATTGAACAATAAAGAACATTGGGGATATGCAAGCATTCACCTTGAGTGAATTATACTCTCCACATAGGCACAGGCACACATACAGCACCCACATCCGCAGGTCTCTGGCGATGTTTTTTTACTTAAATCAGAAAAAGAACAGTAGCTCGAAAATTAATCAAATTCTCTGTGTTGCTGTATGTGTCTACCACTATGAATCAATGAGATGTCAAAGAGCGATTATTTGTCCTCATTTTTGTTTATTGCTTATATTCTGCACCTATGCAACAGCTGAAGAAGTATGCATTTAACTCATGACACCAACATTTTAAGAATTTATTTCTGTGTCAGTGAGAACCAGTATTAATGTTGTCAGTTTTGTTTAGGCTTATGGACACATCATAATACCTGCATGTAAGACAGATAAATAATTTTAAGCTCTGACAAATAGGAGCTCGATCAATATTTTCAAAGCACACAATAAAATGAAACATATGCAGCAATAACTGAAATTATGCACGTTTTTGGAATGGAGCTCCATCACATTTAGAACTGCATCTGATGCCTTGACACATCAGCTCAGGTAATTTCTATGTAAATATATCTCAAAACTGTCACCTTATTTCACTGTCATCCCACTCACCAAATAAGGTACATATATAAAGACAGAATAAGCAGATCATCATGTTTCAAAATATTGTGAAAAATTGCTGTGAACCGTATCTATGATTTTGAATTCTTATGCTACAACTTACAGTGGTGTCGTCCAGAATTTCATATACTGACCCAGCTAACAATGAACTCTTGAAGATATTTTTCTGGCAGTACACAACTGCAATAACCACTTGCTATTACAACCATCAGCAGTTTGTCAACTACACTCCATTTTCTCTCCCTTTCAGTCCAACTTCTGTGATGCTATGTTTACTTCCAAACTAATTCAAGAATGGGGAGTCCATATGGTCATTTTCTATGATTTACAATATTAAATGTTACTGAAAAGTTTACTTCAGACACACTGTTAAAAATACATAAACAAGAAAAGCATGTAAACCTTGTTGACATTTACTGTCCAAATTATAGTGCCTAATTCTGTGTAACTGCAGTAAATGTCTGTAGTGAGCTTCAAAGTGCACAAACATGTAGCCTGTAAAGCAGATGCAACAAGAATATTAATACTGAAATGACAGAGAAAGTTGCACACTTTGGCAAAATCCCACACATCTGTAGATGTGTAATATTACTGTAGACTCACTGAGTTAATAAAAATTATGAAACCGATGTAAATGTTAATTATAGCTATGATAACTAAATTTCAGTAATTGGTTCTAATGGCTACAGTGCACTGATATTTGCTGTTATGCATTTATGAGAATGAAGCTCTTTATATGACAAAAATCCATCTCAAGATAAGTGCGCCACACACTAATTATTGCTTTATCAGAAAAAAGTTAAAATGAACATACAAACTATCACCTATTTCTTTAGTTATCACATTAAAAAGAAAATAAATCACTTCTAATGAAACATACTATGTTTTAGGCCTTTTAAAATATACATAGGATGAAAAATTGAGATGACTAGAACTGTGACATGATTTTTATGTACAATGGGAACATATCTCTGTCACTATGAGTCTATTAAAAACACAGCATCATTGTCTTTGGTTTAAAATTCACAAGTGGGACAGGATACATTTGATAAATATTTCTTTTTACAATAATACATTAGATGAAATGATCACATGATGCAGAAACATCAATATCTTTACACATGGTGCTAAATAGTTGAGCAAAAGCTTCCAAATAAAATACACTGCCACAACAGCCTATAAAAATATATAATAAATTATTTAAACACTAAATTCACCAAAAAAACACAAAAATAAGAGTAGTAGAAATTTACGGCTCAAACTCAACTGTACAGGATGAGTTGTACTTGTGCAAAAAAGGTTAAAAAATTATATGCTCTCCAGTGTTGTAATCCCTAACAGGTAAGCGGCAGTCTAGAGGCAATGCACATTTAGTAGAGGCCCAGATTCACATCCTCTCAAAGAGACAAGATAAAATATAGAGAAAATGTAAATTTTCAACCTCTAGGAGTCCCAAAAGCAGGACAATACAAAGTACAAATTCCTTTTCACTGCAGCAAATACAATACTTGCAAATGTAAGTTAATGTGAAGTCAATTTTGGAAGTTTCTCACTCTGAAGTGGGCCTTTCCCTCGAACATTTGTTTGGAGACATATTTGTTCCTTAACTTTTTTGTGAGGAAGAAAAACAATTATATTGGGACCTTTGCTGTAGGACAGAATATTTGCCAATAAAATAAATAAATGAAATATGGCACTAAAGCTCAGAAATGATCTTCTCTAATCCACACTGCCGACTATATTTTAGGCAAGATATTGATGACACTTAAACAAGGATAAAATTCCTTTCTCTTAGAATGTAGGATAAAATTCCTTTTGTTCTATGGTATGAGCAATACGCCAGCAATTTTTGGAAATTTACTACTTGTGGTCAGAGTCCAATAAGTTTCATTCATTGTGTCTAAATGCACCAATCTGCAGTAGTCGCACTGGCTGCATCCTGAGAAATAAAGAGAGTTGTTACCCTCAAAATGCTGTATTTGATCTCTTCTCTGTAGCCCATTCTGCACTGTGTGTGCATGTCTGTGCATTTTGCATATGAACTTGTACACACACATCAGTTTGCGATGCCAGCATTCTTTAGTTCTGCTTCTTTTCACCATTTGCCATCACAACTTCAGCTGCTTCCTTCCGCCTTAGTTGCCAATCAATTACGAGCCTCCCCGTCAACATGAAGAAGAACACCTGTAAGAATTGCTTTTTTGAACTGACATATTTATTTGTACAAACTGTTTCAATATCAGGGCACTGATGTGTCTGCAAATAATGCTGCAAAGTTATTTGGATGATGATCTTTGACCACGGGAATACCAAGAATAGATAGATTTAAGTGTGTATGACAGAAATTCATTTCAAGTGCAATGTTCCTTACATCACAAACACAAAAACTGAAACTAATAAAAGTGGTATACTATTAAAATTACTGCAGGTCATGGTCTGGTTATAACAACTCTTTCTGCTCACAATCCTGCTTACATATTGTGGGGTAGTCTTCTGCTGTTCAACTAGTCCGAATACATCCACTGATTTTCCTGGCACCCTATGAGGGACATTCAAAAAGTTCTCAGTGTAACACAGGTGGCATTCATGAGGGTATATCATCAAGATCTCTGCAATTCACAGCTCTTTAAATGGCATACTGCTTAAACTACATATGCACATAGATTATGCATGTCCCTATCTCTGTCACTGTAAAGTTTGAAACCAACATCAGCTTTCATAATGATGAGATTAAACTTTTGAACTGTGGCGCTACAGAAGAAAGCAAAAGTTATATAGTAGATAGACCAAATAAATAATGCGGTAGTATTGCATCAAACTGTGGGAAAGTGAAATTTATGGCACAACCTGCCTAAATGAAGGCATCAGTTGTCATTTTGGTAATGGAGGGAAGTATCTCTTCAATACACACACATCAAAAAAAGTTTTGCATCACTCCGGTTCCCTGAACTCCTGAAGACAGACGTTGACTGTGGATAATGTGTCACAGACACAGTCCCTTTGACTGTTCAGAGATGTCACTAAACCCACCC
Source organism: Schistocerca americana (assembly GCF_021461395.2). NCBI lineage: Eukaryota > Metazoa > Arthropoda > Insecta > Orthoptera > Acrididae > Schistocerca > Schistocerca americana. The sequence continues at coordinate 244,445,117 of NC_060126.1, read as the reverse complement.
AAAGATGTAAACAACCATGCTTGAGCATTCAACCACGAAGGAGGTACACGGCTTGTGTTGTCTGTAGTTCAACCATGCCTAGACGGTCAATACCACAGTTCGATTGCATCCGCATTGTTACTTTGTGCCAGGAAGGGCTCTCAACAAGGGAAGTGTCCAGGTGTCTCGGAGTGAACCAAAGCGATGTTGTTCAGACATGGAGAATCGACACAAAGAGAAGGAACTGTCGATGACATGCCATGCCCAGGCTGCTCAAGGGCTACAACACAGTGGATGACCGCTATCTACGAACTATGGCTCGGAGGAACCCTGACAGCAATGCCACGATGTTGAATAATGCTTTTTGTGCAGCCACAGGACATTGTGTTATGACTCAAACTGTGTGCAATAGGCTGCATGATGCACAACTCCACTCCCGACGTCCATGGCGAGATACATCTTTGCAACCATGACACTATGCAGCACGCTACAGATGGGTCCAACAACATGCCGAATGGACCGCTCAGGAGAGGCATCACGTTCTCTTTACCGATGAGTGTCACATATGCCTCCAACCAGACAATCGTCGGCAACGTGTTTGGAGGCAAACCGGTCAAGCTGAACACCTTAGACACACTGTCCAGCAAGTGCAGTAAGGTGGAGGTTCCCTGGTGTTTTGAGGTGGCATTACGTGGGGCCGACGTATGCTGCAAGGTGGTCATGGAAGGCGCTGCAACGACTTTACGATATGTGAATGCCATCCTCCAACCGACAGTGCAGCCATATCGGCAGCATATTGACGGGGCATTAGTCTTCATGGACGACAATTTGCGTCCCCATTGTGCACATCTTGTGACTGACTTCTTTCAGGATAACGACATTGCTCAATTAGGGTGGCCATCATGTTCTACAGACATGAACCCTATCGAACATGCCAAGGATAGATTGAAAAGGGCTGTTTATGGACGATGTGACCCATCAATCACTCTTGAGAGATCTATGCCGAATTGCCATTGAGGAGTGGGACAATCTGAACCAACAGTGTCTCAATGAACTTGTGGATAGTATGCCACACTAAATGCAGGCATGCATCAATGCAAGTAGATGTGCTACTGGGTATTAGAGGTACTCGTGTGTACAGCAATTTGGACCACCACCTCTGAAGGTCTTGCTGTATGGTGGTACAACATGCAATGTGTGCTTTTCGAGAGCAATAAAAATGGCAGAAATAATGTTTATGTCGATATCTATTTCAATTTTCTGTACAGGTTCCTGAACTCTTGGATCCAAGGGGATGCAGAATATTTTTTTGATGTGTGTATTTAGTGGTTATTATATTGGAAGTTTACTTTTACACAGAATTTCTAACAGTTGTTACAGTTGTGCATTCTTTAATATAAATGTGAAAGCTTTCTGAAATGACATTTTATCGATTAATCAGTGCATCTATAACAACAGTTACATACCCCAGATCACATAAATTACAACACAAAGGAGTAAACAAAAAAAACTGTCAATATCAATTTACATGCCTCAACATAAATTTAACACCTACACACAGTATTAAGTCTAAACGTACAGTCTCTCCCCTTCACTTATTTCACAAGACCACAGTTTCTTACACGTTCTGTGTCTGGCATTGCTAAGTGGTTTTGCGAAAGCATCGGCTAACATTTCTTCAGAAGGCAGAAGAGCAACATCAATAACACTGACTCAAAAAGCCTTCTCATAAAATGATACTTTATATCTACATGCTTGGATCTAGAGTTTGTCACTAGATTCTTGGCTAACTGATGGCTCCTTTATTACAACAATATACTGTAACTGACTTTGACACTGCTTGGATCTACCTCAGACATAAGTTGTCTTAACCACAGTAATTTTTGAACAGTTGATGTTAAGGCCATAAATTCAGCTTCACAGGTAGAAAGTGCAATAATTTTTTGTTTTCTACTAGACCATAAAATTAGAGAGTTTTGCATTTTTATGCATGAACCAGTTACAGTGGGACTGTCGCTGATTTTATTTCCCCTATCTGCATCACTGAAGGCCATTATTTCTCTGTTACCATCCCTAGAAAATTATAACACGTAGTTCACGATTCCCTTTAAATATCTAAACAATCTTTTTACTGACACCCAATGAATCTTTTTAAAACAATGATTAGATCTGCTGAGGAGATTTACAGTGAAATGCGTATCAGGTCTGGAGATCTGAGATGGATATAGAAGATTTCCTATTGCCTCTTGATAATATACATTATCACATGATTCGACTTCTTCAAGGTCCAAACTAGTGTTGGTGCCGGTTTGGCTTTATCCATTCCAAATTTCTCCAGAATTTTTTTTGCACAGAATTTCTGGGAGATCCAAATTTTTCCTTTTTCATCATCCCATGTAATTGCCATGCCTAAGCATTGGCTTACTTGTCCTAAATCTTTCATCTCAAAAAATCTATTTTAAACTGATCCAAAACACTTCGGTCATTTGAGAATAATAGCATATCATCAGCATACAAAGCTATGATGACTAAATTGGTGCCATCTCTGTGAAAATAGATACATAGATCAGTGTTTGATCTGTTTAGTTTCAGTTTTCTTAATACCTCGTCAATTTTTTGATTGCAGTTCCTGCCAGCTTATTTGAGTCCATAAACAGCTTTGTTTGACCTCCATACTTCTCCAGGACTTGAAAAATTTTCTGGTGGAATGAATAACTTTCTGCATTTCCATTTCCATAGAGAGATGCAGTAGTGATGTCAACATGGTTGGTCTCCAGTTTCTCTCAAGCTGCCATACACTCCAGGTTTTCTCAAGCTGCCATAGACAAGAGATATCTAACGGATGCATGCTTGACTACTGGTGTGTAGGTTTCCTGACAGTCAACATCCTGAACTTGAGCACATTCTTTTACCACTAGGCATGTCTTAAATGTCTCTAATGTACTGCTAGTCCCAGGCTTTACTTTTAATACCCACTTAGTCTTGAGTGGTTTGTGTCACTTGGGTAGCTCTACTACTTCAAATGTTTTATTACAAACTAGAGATGAAAATTCTTTCTTCATTGCTTTTTCCATTCTTCATTATTTGTCCCTTCCAATGTCTTCACTTGAAAGTCATTCTTTCAAATAGTAAGAAACATGATCAGGCCATGTCTTGGCTTTGATTCTCTATTGTACCTTCAACATGTAACCTCTTGAACTATGTTTTGATTTTCATGACCTTCATCTTGAGCTTCAGTTTCTATTGAATCACTGTCAAAGCCATAAAAAGATTCATTATAATTTTCTACTGATTTGACTTCTCTTTCAGTTTGTAAATTAATGGCGTCCAGAAGAACTGCTTCTTGTTCCAATCCTAAGGCATCTGTGGTATTAAGTTCCGCTGTCTTTGAGCTTGAAAAATTCTCATCCTTAAGGAATTTTTCATCCCTGCTGACAGTTATCTGGCAGGTCTCCCCATTGATGAATCGATAGCCTTCGGTTGCCTGACAGTAGTCTACAAATGTACACTTTTGTGACTTCTTATCACATCACTTTTTAGCATGTAATTTCTGATGTTTCAAACAATTCAGTGCAAATCAATTGAGTGCAGTACTGTAATAAGGCAGGTACAGATGTTAAACTTTCACCCACAGTAACAATATCTTACTGAACAATACAGACATATTTTATGGTAGAGACACTATTGATATTACAGTTTTGTGGAATATTTTTTTGTGTGTTAGCGTTTCTTTTCTTTTTTTCCCATGTTCTGTGACTGTTTTAATGTTGAACAACATTTCAGACAGTATTTCCAGTTGAAAGTTAAAAGTTGCACTGTACTGCTTTCTGATGTCATAGGCCAATAAAAGTGATCCTCTGATAATTACACCTATTTTGCATTCTGACCTTGCTTCCCGTCCTATGGGAGACAGATTAGTGAGGTTCTGATATACATGATCATGATGTATTCCTTTCACAAGAAAACAATGTTGCAAGAGCTATACTGCTTGATGTTAACGTGCCATTCTCTTGAGCTCAACACCTCTCATCATGCGGGATGCTGACTCAGTTTTTCAGATGGATTGAGAGGACATAGAGACTTGCATGGGGCAAAGTTGCATGTTTGCGAGCCTGGAGTCAGTCTTCCAAACATACTGGAGTTAGTGCAAGGAGCATAACAGCATGTTTGTGGTACAGGAGTCACCAGACGCTATCCTTAGTAAGTGCAGCAACGAAGTGCAAAACCATTTTACATTATAAGTAATTATCTGGAGAAAACTGTTTACAAACCAAAGAACACTGTATACTAGGGACCAACCAAATGAGGCAGTGCAGTTGTTAGCACACTTACCTCATGTTTGAGGGAATAGAGTTTGTTCTGTATGGCTATCCTGATTTAGGTTTTCTATGGTTTTCCTAAATCATTTCAGGCAAATTTCAGAATGATTTCTTCACAAAGACCACAACTAACATCTTTATAGAAGCTTATAGAAGCTTATTCGCTAAATATATTCTCTGAAAATTATTTTGAGAAGTTAGTTCACGAGCCCGCGAGAATAGTAAATGGTTGTGAAAACACACTTGACCTCTTAGCGACAAATAATCTTGAGTTAATAACGAGCATCAAAACGGATACAAGGATTAGTGAACACAGGGTTGACGTAGTGAGACTGAATATTCTAACCCCCAAATTCTTCAAAAATAAACAAAAAATATACCTATTCCAAAAATCAGATAAAAATTCACTTGATGCCTTCCTGAGAGACAATCTCCACTCCTTCCAAATTAATGATATAAGTGTAGACCAGATATGGCTTGAATTCAGAGAAATAGTATCAGCAGCAATTGAGAGATTTATACCAAATAAATTAACAAACAATGGAGCTGATCTTCCTTGGTACACAAAACAGGTCAGAACACTGTTGCAGAAACAACGAAACAAACATACATAATTTAAAGAGATGCAAAATCCCCCAGATTGGTGATCTTTTACAGAAGATCGAAATTCAGTGCAGACTTCAATGTGAGATGCTTATAACAGTTTCCACAACGGAACTTTGTCTCGAAACCTGACAGAAAATCCAAACAAATTCTGGCCATATGTGAAGTATTTTAGCGGCAAGAAACAGTCGATGCCTTCTCTGCGAGATAGAAATGGAGATACAATTGAAGACAGTGCTGCCAAAGCAGAGTTACTAAACACAGCCTTCCGAAATGCCTTCACTAAAGAAGACAAAGTAAATATTCCAGAATTCGAATCAAGAACAACTGCCGACATGAGTAACATAGAAGTAGATAACCTCAGAGTAGTGAAGCACCTTAAATCACTTAATAAAAGCAAGTCTTCTGGTCCAGACTGTATACCAATTAGGTTCCTTTCAGAGTATGCTGATGCATTAGCTCCATAATTGACAATCATATACAACCATTCGCTCGACGAAAGATCTGTACCCAGAGACTGGAAAGTTGCACAGGTCACACCAATATTCAAGAAGGGTAGTAGGAGAAATCCACTTAATTACAGGCCCATATCATTAATATACTGCGTGAAAAGTTTGACAGAGCACTGAAAGATCTGAGTCGAAATGAGGCCCCAGGAGTAGATGACATTCCATTAGAACTACTGACAGCCTAGGGAGAGCCAGTCCTGACAAAACTCTACCATCTGGTGAGCAAGATGTATGACACAGGTGAAATACCCTCAGATTTCAAGAAGAATATAATAATTCCAATCCCAAAGAAAGCAGGTGTTGACAGATGTGAAAATTACCGAACTATTAGTTTAATAAGTCACAGCTGCAAAATACTAACACGAATTCTTTACAGACGAATGGAAAAACTGGTAGAAGCCAACCTTGGGGAACATCAGTTTGGATTCCGTAGAAATACTGGAACACGTGAGGCAATACTGACTCTATGACTTATCTTAGAAGAAACATTAAGGAAAGGCAAACCTACATTTCTAGCATTTGTAGACTTAGAGAAAGCTTTTGACATTGTTGACTGGAATACTCTCTTTCAAATTCTGAAGGTGGCAGGGGTAAAATACAGGGAGCGAAAGGCTATTTACAATTTGTACAGAAACCAGATGGCAGTTACAAGAGTTGAGGCGCATGAAAGGGAAGCAGTGGTTGGGAAGGGAGTGAGACAGGGTTGTAGCCTTTCCCCTATGTTATTCAATCTGTATATTGATCAAGCACTGAAGGAAATAAAAGAAAAATTCGGAGTAGGTATTAAAACCCATGGAGAAGAAATAAAAACTTTGAGGTTTGCCAATGACTTTGTAATTCTGTCAGAGACAGTACAGGACTTGGAAGAGCAGGTGAACGGAATGGATAATGTCTTGAAAGGAGGATATAAGATGAACATCAACAAAAGCAAAATGAGGATAATGGGATGTAGTCGAATTAAGTCGGGTGATGCTGAGGGAATTAGATTAGGACATGAGACACTTAAAGTAGTAAAGGAGTTTTGCTATTTGGGGAGCAAAATAACTGATGATTGTCGAAGTAGAGAGGATATAAAATGTAGACTGGCAATGGCAAGGAAAGCGTTTCTGAAGAAGAGAAATTTGTTAACATTGAGTATAGATTTAAGTGTTTGGAAGTCATTTCTGAAAGTATTTGTATGGAGTGTAGCCATGTATGGAAGTGAAACATGGACGATAAATAGTTTGGACAAGAAGAGAATAGAAGCTTTCAAAATGTGGTGCTACAGAAGAAAGCTGAAGATTAGATGGGTAGATCACATAACTAATGAGGAGGTATTGAATAGAATTGGGGAGAAGAGGAGTCTGTGGCACAACTTGACTAGAAGAAGGGATCGGTTGGTAGGACATGTTCTGAGGCATCAAGGGATCACCAATTTATTATTGGAGGGCTGCGTGGAGGGTAAAAATCGTAGAGGGAGACCAAGAGATGAATACACTAAGCAGATTCAGAAGGATGTAGGTACTGGGAGATGAAGAAGCTTGCACAGGATAGAGTAGCATGGAGAGCTGCATCAAACCAGTCTCAGGACTGAAGACCATAACGACAACAACATCATTAACATTAATATGCAGCAGGATTCTGGAACATATATTGTGTTTGAACATTATGAATTACCTTGAAGAAAATGGTCTATTGACACACAGTCAACATGGGTTTAGAAAACACTGTTTTTGTGAAACACAACTAATTGAAGTGTTGAGTGCTACTGACAAGGGATTTCATGTCGATTCTGTACTTCTGGATTTCCAGAAAGCTTTTGACACTGTACCATCAAGCGGCTTATGGAATATCATTGTGACTGGATAGCTGACTTCCTGTCAGAGAGGTCACAGTTCATAGTAACTGACGGAAAGTCATCGAGTAAAACAGAAGAGATTTTTGGCATTCCCCAAGGTAGTGCAATAGGCCCTTTGCTGTTCCTTATCTATATAAACAATTTGGGAGACGATCTGAGCAGCTGTCTTAGGTTGTTTGCAGATGACGCTGTCATTTATCGACTAATACAGTCATCAGAAGATCAAAACAAACTGCAGAACGATTTAAAAAGATATCTGAATGGTGCGAAAATTGGAAGTTGACCCTAAATAACGAAAAGTGTGAGGTCATCCATATGAGTGCTAAAAGGAATCCATTAAATTTCAGTTACACAATAAATCAGTCAAATATAATGGCTGTAAACTCAACTAAATACCTAGGAATTACAATTACAAACAAATTAAATCGGAATGAACACATAGAAAATGTTGTGGGGAAAGCTAACCAAAGACTGCGTTTTATTGGCAGGACACTTAGAAAATGTAACAGACCTACTAAGGAGACTGCCTACATACACTTGCCCATCCTCTTTTAGAATACTGCTGCACGGTGTGGGATCCTTACCAGATAGGACTGACAGAATACATCGAAAAAGTTCAAAGAAGGGCAGCATGTTTTGTACTATCACACAATATGGGAGAGAGTGTCACAGAAATGATACAGGATTTTGGCTGGACTTCATTAAAGTAAAGGTGCTTTTCGTTGTGATGGACTCTTCTCACGAAATTCCATCACCAACTGTCTCCTACGAATGCAAAAATATTTTGTTGACACTAACCTGCATAAGGAGAAACAATCACCATGATAAAATAAGGGAAATCAGAGCTTGTATGGAAAGATACAGGTGTTTGTTCTTTCCGCACACTATATGAGATTGGAATAATGGAGAATTTTGAAGGTTGTTCGATGGACCCTCTGCCATGCACTTAAATGTGATTTGCAGAGTATCCATGTGGATGTAGATGTATTTATCTATTCAGTTTGTGTGTTTGCTCCTTCCATCTGTGCCAAAACTGAAAAGTTTCCTTAATCAATGCCAAAACCCAGTGCCGCGTATTGCTCTGTGTTGTTGCCTGGCTCACAGAATCCTCTCAAATGGCCTTACCATGAAATTATCCATCTCCAGCTGCAACCATCCCTTCCACAATTACCCCCATCTGTTCAGTCTGCCAGTCCTTAGTCCTCACCAACCTAGCCCTGCATAACCCTGCAAATCTGGCCCAAACCTCCTCTCCATCCATAAAATTCTCATGCTTTACAATCTTGTATCCCACCTCTTGCCCTCCAGGAACTAGAACGGTATGCACAACGGCACCTCAAATCACTCTCCACACCTGTTGACCTCCCACTCCCGCCTTTGGCTTACCACTACCCACGACTGCTATAACAGGCTCCAAATCTCCCCCACATGCCCTGATAGCTGATAAACCCTGTCTCGCAGACGTATTAACCTTACCACACCCCTCAAAAACTCCCTCCTACCGCCATACAGGATCCAGAACCTAAACAGACCCAAAACGCAGCCATTAACCTTTCCTCCAAATGCCTTAGTATCATTTCTTCCCAAATGCCTTACCCCCCCCCCCCCCCAAATTTCAATCATGCTGGACTTGTTAAAGATCCCCTCTCCTTCCTCCTGGCCTCTCCTTCCTTCTGGCCCTACAGTGGAAACACATTTCTGCCACCAATCCTTCAAATCTGACTCAACCCAAAACCAATGCTGAACCTTTGACTCAGTTAACTCCTCCATCCAACTGTGATGCACCTGCCCTGCCCCCAAATTACCCTCTGTTAATATTTCAGAATTTCTTAACCTCAAATCTTGCCTTACCATCATTCCCCAAATTCCTCAACATGGAAGCTAACCTTACATCAACAAAAAGAACTGCAAACCATCACCTAAAATCTGATCCTGACCTTACAATTCCACCTGCTGACAATGGCTCCACCACTGTGGTTTTCAACTGCTGGGATTACCCAAAGAAAGGACTGTGGCAGCTGTCAGATTCGCCCACCTATAACCTGGCCACAATGACCCCATTCCACGAATCCAATAGGATGTCCAATACCTCTTCAAGAACCTCTCCCCAGAGTCAAAGTCTATAAACCCACCCAAGATGCCCCATTGCAGCTGGTTATGAGACACGAAGAGTTTCCTCCACCCACTCTTCACAGTCCTTGTTCCTTTACCACACACTGCCCTGCTCATCACTACTGATATCATCTCCCTTTACCCTAACACCCCCAATGCCCATGGCTTGGCCGCTACTGGACACTACCTCTCCCCAATGCCCAACTGGTTTCAAACCTAAAACCTTCTTCCTGGTCACCACGACAAACTACATCCTCAACCACAATTATTTCAGCTTTGAAGGCATCGCCTGCAAACAAATCTGTGGTACAGCAATGGGCGCGAGCATGGCACCATCCTATGCCATACTACTACGGGGCATCTAGAGGAATCCTTCCCAACCACACAGAATTCCAAACCCCACCTGGTTCAGGTTCATTGATGACATCTTTGTGATCTGGATCAAGGGTGAGGATACCCTATCCACATTCCTCCAGAATATCAACACTTTCTCCCCCATTTGCCTCACCAGGTCTCCTCAAGCCAACAAGCCACCTGCATTCAATGTTGATATCCACTTCAAAGATGGCTACATCAGTATCTCCATCCATATCAAACCTACCAACCACCAACAATACCTCCACTTTGATAGCTGCCACCCATACCACACCAAAAAGCCCCTTCCATTCAGCCTAGCCACCTGTGGTCATCATATCTGTAGTAACGAGCAGACCCTCTCCAAATACACCAAGGATCTCACTAAGACCTTCACAGACCGAAATTACCCTCCCTACCTCGTACGAAAACAGATCTCTTGTGCCTTATCCTTTCAGTCATCCACCAACTCCCAGAGTCCCACTATCGGCCCACAGAGCATTCCCCTCATGACTCAGTACCACCCAGGACTGGAGCAACTCAATCACATTCTCTGTCAACCTCTCATCGTGCCCTGAAATGAGGAATATCCTACCCACTATTCTTCCTACCCATCCCATACTGGTATTCGACCTCCCACCGAACCTACACTATATCCTCGTCCATCCCCACCCCACTTCTGCTCCCAATTTCTTGCCTCATGGCTGATACCCCTGTAATAGATCTGGATGCAAGATCTGTCCCAAACATCTTCCCATCACCACCTACTCCAGCCCAGTCACAAGAATCATCATTTCATCAAAGCCAAGACTACCTACAAAAGTAGTCATCTGATCTACAAGCTAAGGCTAAGCTGCAACCACTGTTCTGCATTCAACATGGGCATGACAACCAACAACCTGTCTGTCTGTATGAAAGGCCAGGGACAAACTACAGCCAAGAGACAGCTAGACCACCCAGTTGCTGACCATCCTGTGCAACATGATGTTCTTCACCTCACTGACTGCTTCATAGCCTGTGCCATATGAATCTCTCCTACCAACATCAGCTCTTCAGAACTGCATGAGTGGGAACTCTCCCTGCAATATATCCTATGTTCTCGTAAACCCCCTGACCTCAAACTTTATTAGTCCCTGTACTTCACCCACTGATCCCCATCCCTGCTCCCATTCCACCACTACACAGCCTTCTATTCAACCAATGCACCCAGTCTCTTTTTTCACCTACTCCTCCCAGTGGCTAGAGACAGTGGTCGTGTGTGTAAGTTTTGCTTGTGTGAATGTGTATGCATGGTCTATTTTATAAGAAGGCCTTTTGGTTTGGCTGAAAGCTTATTTGTTTACTAATCTTTTTGTTGTGCCTGTCTACGACTCAACATCTCCTCTGTATGGTAAGTTGCAAACTGTCCTTTTCATAATATTCTCATTATGTATACTTTGAGTAATTTATAATTACTGTATTATGATGACAAATCATATATCACTGCGAGATGATTTCTGAATGAATACATAAATAAATTTACAGTTTTCTGCACAAGTGTGAAAGTCACTGATTTCACAAGCTGCATGAATGACAAATTATCAACTGCTTACACTGGAAGCATCTTTTGGTGATTATAATCTGGAACGTAATTGCTACTACTTCGGCATCTGTTTTACCAAAGAACTTACTTGTTAGGGCTCTCAATTAGATGCAGTCATTCTGAGGTGAGACAGCCAACATATATTTGTACCCAAGTCATTTACTTGGAATTGATCTATCTGATTTATTTTGCCATTCTGCAAATATATTTTTCTTCTCTTTCCAGTGTGCTTCCTTACACAAATCCCTGTCATATCTCTACATAATACCCTCTCCTTCTATCTACATTCTACAAGTGTCAGCTAAGAATGGAGGAAAGAGCAGCGAGATTCTATCCTCTCCTTCTATCTATTTTCTACAGGTGTGAGTTAAGAACGAAGGAGTTGACATGGAAGAAATTGAAATTCTAGTATTGTGTTTAACTTCTGACAGAGGATGAAAACATTAAAACTCAAACAAAGCAATGTGATAATGGAATGCTACTGCAATTATTTGAACTAATGGGGACTCAGGAACTCAGGTTATCCAATCTCCAACACAAATCTTAGGATGTAGGCGACCTGCCACTTCACTTATAGCAGGGTGATTTCATCTCAAATCATACAGGTCATGTCAACTCGTGGTCATGAATTTCTATGGAAAAAATATGTATTAGACCTCAAATTCTAAGTGGTAAGAAATAAAGTATTTTCAATTTACTTTAAGTTTCGAAAGTGGTATAGCCCTTTGAAAAATGTGCATTTTGTGTATAACTCTTAAAACAGTAGAAACAAAAAAATATACCTAATAAACCCAAAGTACTGAAAACCTGGCGGATGTCTTGCATTAAAGCTCCCTCTCACTGTGTTGAAATTTAGTTGACACATGCACACTTATGGGCTTCCTATAACTTACAAATTTATGACAAAAAAAATTAAATATAAGTTAATTTTTCCACTTAAAAACTTTTTTTTCTAATTTGGAAAAGTCACAGAACACTATTTTTTCTGTCATATTACCAGGTACTACTGATGTAATTATAAACAGTATCTTCTCTGCTCCAGCTATCTGTATTACGTAACTATTTATTACTAAAAATGTAAAAAAAAATTCATTTTTACGAATTACTTACTGGAAAACTCCCATCCGAAAACTTTTGAGAATCACACAAAATATTGTTTGGTTAATATGTTACTGGTCAGTGCAAAAACAGTGGACAATATTTTCCTGCGTAGAGTGTTAAAAAATTTTCAACATTCTGCATATTTCGCATCACTGAATTCCTAGCGTAAAATGTGCATGTTGACAACATTGTTTCCAGTGCTCTTCTGTTTACAACAAACACATGTGAACTTGCACATAAACCATTCTGCATCAAGTGTTGTGTTTGGTTTGAACTTTTTGTTGATACAATGTCGAAATACAGTAGTGAAAGAGCGAGGTGTTGGGAATACGAAAGGAGACACAAGAGAGTGGTGTTTACGAAAAGTGAAAAACACTTCACAGTTGTTGGAAATCTGTCAGTGGTATTGCAGAAATATCTTGGTTCTCAAGTAACGGTATTAACATCACATCCATTGTGCAGCAATTGCTACACTCACTACAAGAAGAAATTTAGTGACAACCCACATGAACGATCACCATCACTCCAATGTGAAACTGAAGAAAACGGTGCAGATGTTTATATTCCTGGGTTTGAATTACTGATGCATTGAATGTTAGCATTTCTGCTGTAGCCCCTACTATATCCCCCCTTTTATCCAGCAAAGATAAGAATCACAACAGTATGTAAAAAGGAAAGTGGAAGAAATTGAAACAAGTTTTACACAAGCAACATCTTCAAGACTTTGTGAATGAAAATGCACTTCATGCAGAACCTGAAGATAGTAATATGTGCATGAAATGTGATGTGTGGTTTCAAAACCTAAATACTGCAATCTCAGCATCCACCTATACTGAGGAGGTACAGTTACTGACACTGATACCAGGTAGCTATTCTAAGCTGCAGGTACAGAAATACAGACCCACTTCCTCACATTGTTTTATTTCAAAAGCTCATAAAATGTTGTTGTTGTTGTTGTCTTCAGTGCTGAGACTGGTTTGATGCAACTCTCCATGCTACTCTATCCAGTGCAAGCTTCTTTGTCTCCCAGTACCTACTGCAACCTACATCCTTCTGAATCTGCTTAGTGTATTCATCTCTTGGTCTCCCTCTACGATTTTTACCCTCCATGCTGCCCTCCTATGCTAAATTTGTGATCCCTTGATGCCTCAGAACATGTCCTACCAACCGGTCCCTTCTTCTTGTCAAGTTGTGCCACAAACTGCTCTTCTCCCCAATTCTATTAAATACCTTCTCATTAGTTATGTGACCTACCTATCTAATCTCCAGCATTCTTCTGTAGCACAACATTTTGAAAGCTTCTATTCTCTTCTTGTCCAAACTATTTATCGTCCATGTTTCACTTCCATACATGGCTACACTCCATATAAATACTTTCAGAAACAACTTCCTGACACTTAAATCTATACTCAATGTTAACAAATTTCTCTTCTTCAGAAGCACTTTCCTTGCCATTGCCAGTCTACATTTTATATCCTCCCTACATCATAAAATAAAGAATGAGAAAGGTATTTGGGAATGCCCACAGTCATCCGTTGCAAGATGATGTGCTTATGTTGTTCTGGAATATTACTTAAGTGATGAGAAAGATTGTAGCAGACAAAATACTAACTAGGCTGGTATTATCTCTGTTAGTGAAAATGGTGAAAAAGTTAAAAAGGTAAAAAGATGTATGACAAGATCAATAAGAGAAGCATATCTCCTAATGCAAAAGGAGAACCCAAATTTAAAAATTGGTCTCACAAAATTCTACTCTTTACAACTAAAATGTATAAAATGCCAGCCAGTGAAGGAAGCATGCACTAGTATTTATTGCACTAATTTGAAACTTGTTTGTTACGCCATAAGCAGCATCATAAGAAAGAAGTACACAGAGATGGACCTAATGCTTTTGTGTACATGTCAAGAGCTGCAAGATAAATGTTGGTTGCAGGAGTGTGCAATGTGTCCTGGTGCTGGAGTGATGACTGTTGAAGCATTTATACCTTCACAATACTGACAGAGATGAAATCTATGCATTGTGGGAAGGAGGAGAGTTGGTGAAGAAGACAGTACAGCCAGAGAAGTTTGTTACAGAGGTTGAGCAGTGGGTCATGAAGGAATATCCGGAGGATTCAGAGACAGGCCATAGCAGAAGTACAATCAGCCACATCCCAGAATACTGACACATTAGTTCTTCATTTTGACTTTGCTGAGTACTGGTCTGTTGCTTTGCAGAACAAACTTCAAAGTTACCACTGGCACACATCACAGTTATCAATATTCACATGTGTTGCTCACTTGCTTGTAACATCACACTGTTTTGCTATTGTCAGTGATGATCTCATTCCTGACAGTGCTCATGCATGCTACACTGTCAGCATGATAATTGATGACATACGTATGTGACTGATGGTGCAGCATCTCATTTTAGAAACTGCTTTCAGCTTTATGAGTTTGGTCAACACTGTAGTACAGGAATCAGGATGAAAAAAAAAAATTGGTATTCTCAGAAACAGGTCATGGAAAAAGTGCATATAAAGGGACAGGAGATCTCTGTAAACATCTTACAACAAGATTTAATTTCCAGCATTAAGCTGTTGATGCTACAAGAGATGCTACTGGACTTCTACACACCATATCAACATTAGTAACAAACATGAAACTCTTAATTTTCAATGAAAGTGCATTAAGGGAATTCTGTTTAAAAAAGAAAGAAGAGTGGTCCGCTATGAAGCCTGTGGTAGGGATTCGATCAAGTCACTACCGGGCTGCATCCCACAGTGGCACACACATTGCAAGAACGCTTCTCCACGAGATGCAGCCTGTTACTGTGTATGAAAGGCAGAGGCCACAGAATACATTAGAAGACTTTGTAGCGAGCCACTTTATTTCTTGTGTGTATGACAATCAGTGGTGGGCGGGACAGATAAATTGCAAGATATAACTGTCTCCTTTATGACACTTCATGGTCCTGCTAATTCTTTCAAATGGCCATCATCAAAAGATCTCTGTGCAGTTCCCATGTCCCTAGTACTGCTCTTGTGGTGTCACCGCCAGACACCACACTTGCTAGGTGCTAGCCTTTAAATCAGCCGCGGTCCGTTAGTATACGTCGGACCCGCGTGTCGCCACTGTCAGTGATTGCAGACCGAGCGCCACCACAAGGCAGGTCTAGAGAGACTTACTAGCACTCACCCCAGTTGTACAGCCGACATTCATAGCAATGGTTCACTGACAATTACGCTCTCATTTGCCGAGACGATAGTAAGCATAGCCTTCAGCTACGTCATTTGCTACGACCTAGCGAGGCGCCATAGCATTTGATAATTAATATTGTGAAGCCTGTACAGTAACGAGAGATGTTCTACAATTGTGGATTAAAGTTAAGTATTACATCCACTACGTACTTTATTTGCTACTATACATTCCCTTAACTGTTCCAGACCTCACGCCAGTCTGCGTGAGCTTAAAGGCGTGCATTTCGGCCTCCTCTAGCAACACGGTGTTGGCTCTTCTGCCAACACTTCAGCTCTTGTTGGATCACCTCTGTCTGAGTGCAAATTCAGCTCAGCTACACAAGTTCAATGAGAAGCGGATGAAAAAAACAAACAAACCCTTTTCAACAGTGTAGTGTTGAATCATTACAGAAGACAATAATAATTTGTGAATAATATCATAAAAGGAAAAAAAGGGTATAAATATACTGTATCTCATTTTTGTTATAAAATGCTTTCGAACAAAATTATGTGCTGTTTTCCCACTCACTTATAATTCTCTAAAGTAATTATTTTGAATCAGACATACCAGTTTTGCATGACATTTACTTAAAATCAGCGAGCAATTTAATTGTTTAAGTGTCAATGATTTTTTGACCTTGAGGGTAGAGCTAGGTCTACCTAACAAATTTCTCACATTTTGTACAGATATGTAATGGCCACTCTGATTGTACATTCCCAAAGTACAATGTCCAAATAATGTACTACGAAATTTTCACAACATTTAGGAAGTGGGTTTTGGAGAAAATAATTTCTAAATAACCAAAAAATTTCAGACTATTTCATATTTAAGTACAAATATTTTGAGAGTTTAAGAATTTCATGCATTAATGTCATAGCATCCTGTGACTATTCATATTTTCAAAACATAATTTTGAAATTTGCAAGAAGTTACAAATTTTCATAGTTTTTTTAAAAAAAAGAAGAAAAAAGGAAAAGAAAGAATACTCAGAAGAGCGTACGATTAATCATGTCTCAGAATATTGGGAACAAAGTATTTATAGAAAATAAATTCAGATCTCTATCACTTTTGATTTCTTTATTACAATTTTTCAATTTTCCGTTTCATTATGTCATTTTCACAAATACTCTCATTTACAGAGGTCTGTAACAATTTAACAAATCATCAGAAAATAAAAATGTTGTAGTTTTCTCGAGGGGTATCATGTGGAACTTCAACATATATCCTTCTCAGCAAACTTTGAGATAGTGATGTAATACATCCACTCTTGACCTGTATGATTTGAAGTGAAAGTGAAGTGAAAGTGAAGATTTTCCTCGCAGTGCATAGGAAAGAATAATTAAATGTAACCAACAAAACTAGAAAAGGTGGTGAACATGATCTAATCAGTTTCAAATATGGTGGAAACACCTATGAATTAAATGATATCTAAAGCGTAGTGACCTTAATGATGGTTGTGATATTATATAAGGGGCTTTCAAAAAGAAATGAGCCGGAGGCATAATTGCAGAAACCAGTACCTGTATGTCAGAAGTATTGGCCCTGGCTGTTGACACACTTATCCCACAGTGACACAAGGCGGTGAATGGCTGTCTCATAAAATTCCCGGGGCTGCAATGTTAACCAGTTCCGCACGTACAGCTGGACGTCATCGTGCGAGGTGAATGGTTTGCCCCCTCAGAGCCTTTTTAAGGGGACCAAAAATTGCCCTCTTCTGATTCACTCCCTGCAGCACGGGACAACAGTGAATGCCCAGCGTTACTTGCAATCCTTGACCACCCTTCGCCACGCGATCAAATCAAAACGACCAGGCAATCTCACCCGTGGGGTCATTCTGCTCCATGACAATGCAAAGCCTCATACGGCCAACGCAGTCATGGCACTCCTACAGAAATTGAAATGGGAGGTTCTCGGCCACCCTCCATACAGTCCAGACCTCTTTCCCTGTGATTACGCCATTTTTGGTCCCCTTAAAAAGGCTCTGAGGGGATATGATTCACCTCGGATGACGACATCCAGCTGTACGTACGGAACTGGTTAACATTGGAGCCCTGGGAATTTTATGAGCCAGCCGTTCACCACCTTGTGTCACAATGGGACAAGTGTCTCAACAACCAGGGTCAATACTTCTAACATACAGGTGTTGGTTTCTGTAATTATGCCTCCGACTTGTTTCTTTTTGAATGCCCCTTATATTTACAAGAATGCACTCAAAAGGGATGACAAAAGAGGGGAAAGAGTGTTAAGTTTTTATACTTCATCTTCACAATAATCAATGGAAATAATAATAATTGAAAGTCTCGGAAAATAGCTGTCTTAGCCACCAGTATAAAGCAACCCTCACACATTCAGTATTATTGATGCAATAATATTGTGTCGGTATATTGCACGAAAGTATGAGGCTAAGAATGGCACAATATTACTGCACAGTATTTATGTCTAGGACATGTCAGAACTCTGTCTTCATGGTAAACACATCAACGCTCAACAATGTATGTTGTTGTTTTTGTGTTTGAAGGGTATGGGCGTTCAATGGTGACGTTATCACTGCCCTTACATAATTAAAAGAAACAAATGCGGATAAAATAGGAAAAAAACATGGGTGAGCCAGTCACCCTATTAACACATTAAGAATATCTCGATAAAATTTTAGGAAACAAGACGGATGTATCACAGAATCTTAGAGCTCTAACCACACTCGCTCAAAAATCACTTAAAATAGATGGCAGATCTGTTGACTATGTGCCACTGCCTTCTGAACCAAAAATAAACACAGTCTAATAAAATGTGGTGCACAGTGACATGTATCCCATGAGCATCACACATAGGAGAGTCCTTTGCTGGGAAGATGAGTAAGAGAACTTCATCCAACCTGCGTGGCTGGAAAGAGGTACGCCCAGCTGCGCTGTGCACTTTATTAGATGCAGCTTATTGTCTGTCACTTCCAGCCACTCTTCCTCCCTTAAATGCATAACAGTGTACCTCAACAGTGAGGCAATAGCATGGAGGGGAAGTCACAATGAACTAACTGAGGATCACAACACCCCTCCTGGGCTGTTACATTCCCCCCTTTGATTCCCCGCAATACCCCTGTGCCCTGGCAACCGGCAAAAGGACACCTCCTTCCCCAGTCTCTGAAGTCATAGGAGGACATCATGGATATTCTAGACTACTGTATCTGCTGGATACAAATGTTGTAGAGAGTGAAGAGCACTCAGTGAATCACAACAGATAAGGAATTTAGCACTTGTAACACATCTCGTCTACTCCAGTGACTTAACGATCACATACAATTCTATGTCAAATACAGTAAACTCATGAGGCAACTAGGTCTCAAGGACATGAGCAGGAAAACAACAGAACAACCAACAAAATCTCCCTGTTTGGACCCATCTGTGACTACAGCTACATAGTTGTGGTGCTCACTTAAACTGTAGGAAAATAACATATTAAAATCTGTACTGCGCTAAATCTAAAATCACTCTGGGCCTCTGCAGCAACCAGTGTGGCAGTCAGTTAAAACCCCAGATTTGAGACTGTACATGCCCTACACCAAGGGACTCCAGAATACACTTTGCTAAGATCCAAAATGACCTCATCATGGATGAGTGGTAAAGAGGTGTTCCACAGTTGGATGAGCAATGGTGTGGTATACTGGAGAAGTGGAGTAGCAATGAACTTACATGCATGATGCACCATGAGAAGTTACTGCCGCGTGATTAGTGATGGTTCACTAACCTCAGCACAGAGACTGGGTATGGTGCTGGTCCTGTAGGTGTCTCTGGTCAGCCTGACCTTCTTGTGGTGTATCCTGTTGATGATATTCATGTAAGAAGGCCTTGCTGACCCATATGCACTGTGTCCCCAGAATCCAGACACAATTGCAAGAAGGTCCTATAAAACTGGAGCAGACACGTCTCATCTGCTCCCCTGGACATGTGGCTAACACAATTCAAAATGTTCACTGACTCCTGAGCCTGGACTTCATGTCTCTGAGGTGGGGTAACCAACGCAGTTTGGAGGCAAAAATGAGGCCTAGAAACATCACAGAGTCTTTAAAAGGGAGAATGGTGTCTCACATATGCAATTCACGTGACTTAAAAATACAACAAGAATGATTAAAATGAACACACACACACACACACACACGGAATTCTCTGCAGAAAATGTGAAACCACTCTTTGAAAACAATCCGACAGCTTGTCACCAACTCAGGACCTAAAAAAGAGCTTAGACAGGAAAGACCATATGAAGATGGGGAGGAGGCCATGAAAGCCCCACTGGGAGCTGCCTGAGAATACTGTGTCTCCAAGTATGTCATACACGTTACTGATGTCAAAGAATATATCGAAACAGTGATGTTTACATAGGTAGGAAAGACTGCTGAATAGCTGCCTCTAAAATATTCGAGAAGGACTTCCCTTGACACATCCCACATGGGCAGTTGTAAGACTCAGAATTGTTGGATCTGAAGTCCGACTGACCACTCTTTACGGTCATGCACTAGCAGCTGAGTGACAGATCCTGACTGGCATTGGAAGTAGCCACTGCAAAATGCCCTGCCATGATCTTCGCAACATCTCAGGGTGCTGTTTGGAGACACCCTGGTTTCAGCACAGCTGCTATTGGTAAATACCTGTCTTAACTGGAAATACTTCGGATAGCTTTCCATACTTTTGTAGAACAAGTGGAATGGTTGATGGAATTCAGCAACACTTGTCATGAATTTTTCTTGGTCTCTTTGATTTTATATCAAGCTTTGGCCCTTGCCAATTGAAAAGCTGCAAGATTTTCCTCTGTTGGCTTGGTGGCACTTAAATGGTTAGACTGACCCATATTACTGAACAGCACTCTTCATTCCCCCAAGAGGCAGGCAGTCTCCAAAGCCAAACAGAAGATTTCAAGATGGAGACATTAGTGGCAAGGTGGATCATGGTGGTCCACTCACTCCCGGATGCTGTCGCAGTGTTCAAACACAGCCAGCTGGCTGAACAGCATCCACTCAGCGTTGCTGATAATCTGGTGTGGCTGCGTGCTTTCAGTGAGAACTCCATCCAGTAGTTGTACCGGAGCAGGAACTGATCACTGGAATGAAGGTTGTCAGTGACTTCCCACTGAACAGAGTCTGCTAGGATTGGAGAGCAGGAAGAGGTCGATGGCTGAGGATGACCCCGTAGCAGCAAAGAAATGATGGGGAGTGACTGGGCTGAAGATGCACAGTATATGAGAAGTCACCCAAAACTCAACCCAAAAGCAACCAGAGGTTGAGCTGATGAGAACTAAAGTCTCCCATTAGGAGAAATGGTTGGAGGAGTTGTTCTACAAGATTTGTTAGAGCCTCAGTCTCCCAGCAGTACATAATGGGCACTGAAGTCTCTCAGGAGCAAAAATGATCAGGGGAATTGTTCTATAAGATCTGTTAGAGTCTTAGAGTCTATAAAATTTTGTGGAGGTAGATACAGGGATCAAACAGTGGTCCTATGACACACATGAACTTCAACTGCAACTGTTTGGAGGTTAGTAGCCATGAGGAGAGCAGAGGAATGGTGCAAACTATTGACAAGTACAGCAGTCCCTCCCTTGGCCCTTTCCCCAGTCAGGTCATCCTGGCGACGGAGGATACAGCCCCATAATATGGAGGCATCAAATGTTTTAAAACATGTTTCCTCCAAACACAAACACAGGATGTGTTCCTGGGCTAGGAGATCCTCTTCCTCCACATGTGTCCTGAACGCATCCATGTTTCACTGCAGTATGGGAGCCATTTATCATGGCTGCTGCACATTCACCCTGTCTTTCCACTGAGGATGAAAGCTCGCACTGGCACAAGATGAGTGTCGCAGGCCGATATCAATGTCCATTGGCTTGGAAGGTGAATGGTGAGAAATGCTAGATAGGATGATATCGATACTTTCCATGAGTCAGTGACTGATGCTTTCCCTTGTGGCTTTTTGGCCTGGGAAGGCTTCAGAGCCACAACTTCGGCAGTGGCAGTGTTGGACTGTGGACCAGACTGAGCCTTTGGAGAGGCAGCAGCTCTGCGGTGTTGGCAACAACCATAACAACCATCTTTTCTGATTTTCTAGGCAGATTTATATCTTTGAAATAACTGCAGCAGCACAAATGCACTGACAAATGCAGGTACTAATGCTGACACTAATAACTTCCATTTATGTAAAAGTATCGGTTTTCCGAATTGGTTGTTTAAGATATGAAGCAAAGGAGGTAGCGAACATGGGTCGCTGCGTGCCCTTTTCGATCTTTTTGGCCTCACCATACAGGATACGCTTTGTTGTTTTCAGGTCCTGTATCTTCCTTTCCTCAAGGTAGATGCTGAAAACCTACTCCAAAGAGGGTGATCCCCAGGGCAATTTACACACTTTGGAGGAGATGAACAACCAACTCTTTCATGGACAGCCTTTCCACATTTACAACAAGTGGTTCCTCCCTTATGTCCTAGAGTGATCTGGCCAAAGTGCTGGCATTTAACACGGCACACTGGGTTTGGAACATAGGGCTGCACATTTAAGTGAAGAAAACTTTTCTTGACATGCTTTGTGCTGTTGAAAGTCAGTATAAAAGGAGTCTGATCTGATCATATCGCCATCCAACCTTTTCGTTATATTTCACACATCAACAATGCATTCTTTGGTCCACTCAGCTCTCAGTTCATGTTTGGGAATATCAACCTAATTTCTGCGTGACACAAACCTTTGCTGTAGTTCAAGGTATTGTGCAGTTCAGTTTCGATAGCATAATGCCCTGAGGCACTGAGCTTTCTCGAGGTTCTTTAATTGTTGAGTACTAGATGTTTCTACAAACAGGGTTACATTTAGCAAGTGACTGACAGATTTTAAAGTTCCATCAAGGCCTTCATCTTGCTCTCTTCCCACTTAACTATTAAAAACAGATTCTGACCAGCAGCATGTGTTCTGTTACTATAAACTGAAATACTCAGTGTAATCTCGCAAGTGTGGAGCACTGGCTACACAATACCTCTTGTTAGATAGGCTACTCGTACGTACCAGTGGCCCACCCATTCTGCTGAGAGGAGGAGGAAGAGGAGAAAATTTTGAGGGTCCATCTTGGTCCCACAAGCAGCAAGGTGAATATGGGTTCACTCAATCACAGCCCTACGTGCCTGAGTAAGCTTTGTGCAATTGAGATGCAGCAGTTTCCCCAGAGGTTGCTGACTAACAATTGTTACACCTCAACAACCATGCATCTCATCGGCACACAGCATACCTTGGAATAGAGGGTTTTTTGTTATAGGTATTTACCATATTCACAATCCAGGCAT
Organism: Schistocerca americana; assembly: GCF_021461395.2. NCBI lineage: Eukaryota > Metazoa > Arthropoda > Insecta > Orthoptera > Acrididae > Schistocerca > Schistocerca americana. The sequence goes on along the minus strand of NC_060126.1, from coordinate 244,422,202 downwards.
TCAAACCAAGCTCCCAATTCCTGTGGCACACAATACGCCAAAGCTGCACTGTACAGTGGTCACCAAAGCACGCCCAGAGCTTATGGTGATAGGACTGACGGCACTTACCAGTCTCCAGCTCAGGAACCCAAGAATCGTCAAACCCATATCCCGCAAATAAAGGCTGAGCCCCTTAGCGCCTTGACAGAGTAGATGTGTATTACAACTGAGTCACTTCCCTTGCAAAACACAAGCAGAAATTATGCAGAATGGGTGAAACAAGTCCAAGAAGCTTTCTGTGAATTTGTCAATGGACCAGGAACTCTTTCATGGCAGCAAAGGTTCATAAACAACAACAACTAATCACAAATTAAATGAGTAAATACTATAATTTATTGTGCGCATGTGACATTTTCTGTTTTTCTCTACTGCAACAACTGTTGCAAAAGAAATAAAACAATTATGCTGACTGACAACTTACATGATCTTATTACTGAGCTGCGACAACTATAGCAAGAAAAATAAATGTATATGCTCAATAGACAACTGACCCGATCTTATTTGTCAATTCTGAAAACTGCTAAAAGTAAAATAAATGTTTCTACTTGGTCTCATAACATCATGATCTGCAGCTTCCTGTTCTACGGTTGACAATGATGTAACTGATGTTTTCTTATCAACCATGAGCTTCATTTCTCCCCTTAGTGGAATGTGTGGCATGACAACATAGGAATAACAGAAACTGGCTACTCAGTGTGAAATGTGAAATGCCACTGCAGTATCCAAAAGCATAATTTTCTATCTATAATTTATTAATTGCAGACATACAAAAAATGCCTGGCAAAAAAAAGTGAAGCACTCAGAATACATGGCCGGATGTACATATATACACTATTTACGGGTATATAAATAATGAGAGTTATAATTTTCTGTGACAAATGGAATGGCCACCAGAGTGCGTTAGTGGTGTTTGTGTTTAGTGTTGTCACTAGGCTTGGTAAGGCATATAAGGGGCATGAACAGCATCAGCTGTCAAGTGATCACTGTAAACACGCAGAGATGCAGCATAATCCTATAAGACAGCATCATTAGCACCTGACAGAGTTTGAAAGTGGCCTCATTGTGGGTCTCCATTTGGCCAGCTGGTTGAATTGCGCAATATCCAGGTTTGCGGCGCATTCGGACATGATAGTGGCCTGATGTAGAGCTGTATGCAAATTTGAGGGCAGGTGTATTTGTCCTCAAGGTTCTGGTCCACCACATCTGACCACCACTATGGAGGATCATCACACTGTGAACGAGCCCACTGCTATACCTTCAAATCTGTGTCTGCCATCCGAGAATAATTAACTGACTCCCTGCAACATTCTGTGTCATCCCGCACTAACTGTCCGAGAGCAGCAGCATTCACTCTAGGGAATTACCATCCCATGCACAGGCTGCTGGTAATACTACAGCTGACAGTGACTGAGGGAACTCCGACATCACAACAGTAAGTCATGGACATCCAGTGTCATGTGTTACCTCTCGTGCAATGGTACTGTGGTGCCATTTTTCAAAAGGACCATTCTCATCCACGTGTGGAATGTGTTTCTATGAACTGTCTGCACAATACTTAAGTATTTCCGTGGCCTGCGGGATGCCAAGAACTGTCTCTAATAAAACATGAATGGAGCCAGCATGTACATCAACGTCATCCCAGTACCAGTATCCAGAATATCAAGGACCAGTTACAACAGTTGTGTGTCATCTTGCCTCAGGAGAGGATACACTGGCTGTATTTCACCCTACCCAACTGAATCACCGCAAGCGTCAAGGCCAGAGAGGGTGCAACATCATACTGCCAAATTCTTTGTGTATTTGACTCAGTTTTGTAATTACTGAAATAACATTGCATACCACCTCAACCTGTCAAGTTTTGCTTCGTCTCCTCTTCTGCTTCTGGGCACTCCACTTTTTTTTTTTTTTGCTAGGCATTGTAGATACAGTACAAGGTATCCAAAAATCAATGCAAGCAATTATGGCCAGAAAAAACTATTAGCTCTTACTGAAAATTTCTGATCTAGGCGTAAAACTGCAACAATTCACCCACAGAAAGCCCCTCGTAAAGCACAGCAGAGTTCAGACTTCAACTCATATTGAAATAATCTTCACAAAAATGACTCCTACAAATAAGCAGCTTGGGGAAACACAACAGTATGCACTGCTGCTGTATATTTTGACTTATAGGGCAATTGGTGCTACCATCGAGCAACAGAATACAATACACCAGGAAAAAGTTCTCGTATCACTCAACAGACGTCCGGGCGATGTTCAAGGTAAATGCCAGAGGGCACCGGCTGTGGGAACTTGATGGCAAATGGCAGGTGAAGTGGATGCCGCTAAGAGACCCATGTACATTTTCTGAGGTTATAACCACATTTGACAAGTTTAAAAAAAGACATGTAGATGTTCTTAGTGATCCTGAAATCTTTGACCAGGACCTTGTGGACATTCTCAATGACTCAGATGTATGTAAATTTTCAAATCCATTGTTCTTAGTATATTTCCAGAACATTGTGGTAAGTGCATGTACATACCATTATGTTTCTGAAATGCATAAAATACAAGGTTATTACTGAATGGCTGCCGTTGAAGGCTTGATGTTGGTGTACACATATTTCTTCATTTATATTCATACAAGTAGTAACAATAACAACAACAATTATAATAATAGTAATAATCTTTGCTGCTATTCAGGTAATCTATGAAGGATTTCGAATGGACCTTAAAATGGCACACATACGTTTCATAAAGGGACAGAAGAACAGACAAAGAGGTCTTTTCGGAAAAGGTTGAGATGGACCTCACAACAGAAGTTTAAGCAAAAGAGGTGTATTAAAGGCAAAGAACATGTACCCCATTCTGGAAAAATGACAGATAAAAAGAATGTAGGACCTAACTGCCACTGTCCTCTTAAATGTTTTGAGAAAATAGGTGAAAAGAAAATAGGTGAAAGCAATGTCTGGCAAATGTTCAAAACATTCTGGGAAAGTGGAGACTTTGATATTAACCAAAGGAATCTATGTCAGTAGAAGGCGATTTCTGAAAACCCATCTTCTTTATTCATCAGCGAGGCATTATGTCATTATATTTGGTGCAAAGTAAGTTTCAGGAAAAATTGAGGAAGGGGGGGGGGGGGGATGAAACCCAGTTCTTACTCTTTGATTACAATACAATGGGCCCAGATGAGGCTCACTGAGAAGAAGAAAGCAGTGGACATCCTGTCCCTCTTTGATTACATCCTTCCTGTTCATCATGGATTTTTCTTGTCACCGAAACCAACACATTTGGACAATGGGAACATGTCTGATGAGTGTGATGACTGATTAAGTACTTTCAAGTAACAAGCTATACAGCTAAGCCTTCTAATTACAAATATTCTCATATGATTATCTATCATTATGTTTTGTTGTTAGTGTATGTGATTTGGATAACATAATGGTATTTCCATGAATGTGTTTATTTCCATATATTTTAAGTGTTACAGTCCCTTTCTTGTTCTTTTTGTGTCTGTATGGAAGAATGTGTTTATTTTTGTATATTTTAAATGTTACAGTCTCTTTCTTGTTCACTTTATGTCTGTATGAAAAAATATACGTGTTAAAAGCCACCCAGAACAAAATGGGCATTAGAATAAAGTTATTAGATTTGTTGGACCTGTTGAGTGTATTCTATTGCCCCTATACAGTAATACCTTTGTACCCCAAGATAAGGAGTGGACTAACATCACACATAAGAACATTGCGTTCTTGACAAATTTGATTTGATCTTGAGACTGACAATCAACGCATTTTCACCTAAAGAGAGTGACAAATGTAAAACAACCCCACATTTATCTGGAAAACACTGCTTATCAAATAGGATTTTAATTTGTGTTTAATATGTATTAGCATCTCAAATCCGTTCAAAAAGTAATCCAGTATTTTTATGCCTGCGTAGTTTGGTCCCTTCTGCGTCAATCCCCATTTTTGGTTTATGTTCTATTTAAAATAGCTGCTGTTTTTCCATTATGACCAACTCTTGACAAGTACTATAAACAGGACTAACAACACTGTGTGACTGATGCACTGCTGCACATCATAAATCCTTAATAAGAATGTTTTTAGTCAACTGATTACTTTTTGTGTAAATGTGAAATCATTCCAGAATATTATTGTGCCACCAGTCACACACAGAAAGTTTAATGAGATTAAATATATGGAATATCTACTTGCCCCTGTTCTATTCAAGTTCTTATACATCTGTACACCCAGATATTATGAACAGGCTTTACACACTGCCAATTTTGCTAGCAAAATAAAATAATCATTTTTACATAAATGTACTACAATTTTTTATTTTCTGTTTCATGTGTTGATGCTCTGCATCAAATGGACAGTTCACAATATTCTGGACAAGATTAGTGTATTTCAATTAGTTAAAGTGGCACATGACATGAACGGTAATTATACGTAGTTTCAAAACATAACAAAATTAACACCAGAAATCTATATACCAACATCGTTTTACAGTGAAAACGGAAACTTTCTCTCCCCCCCCCCCCCCTCCCGAGCATTATGAAAATACTATCCAAGGGTACTTACACCTAGAATTCATGAATCATATCTGGCAACACTGCCAAAATTATTCACAAATTGCTGCCAACAATGATTGGACATGCAGTTCAAGCCACATGCCTACCACTTTAAGCTGATTTTTCTGTGATGAAGCTGTGGAACAATGCCTTCTGGATTGGGAATTACTATACTCTAATTTCATCATCAAATAAGTCTATTTGGATAATCAATTCTCATGTAATTATGTTTGTTTCTGAAATAAGTATTCAGTTAAGTTTCATTTAGTTGGGCATGTGACGAGCCATTTCCTACTTCAAACTACTGGCTAAGTCTAGTGGTCATGTCTCATACACCTGGGATGTAATCTGGCAAAATTGGAGGAAGAAGCTACTACCGGGTGAAGAAAAAAAACACTGTAAAGTAAAATAGTACGTGAGAGGCTGAGAATGTCACCAAAAGAAGAAAAGTAGTGCAAAATTGTCAGCAAAGGAAGAGCAACACAAAAGGGATGCCGAAAGGTTAACTTTGTCAGCGAGAGTGAGAAAAACTTAAGAGGCAGTAACAAGACATAAGTGTTCATAAATGTTCTCCTCAAGTATTGGGAAAACCAGTTCGCAGAGCTAAAAAAGCACTACTAATGCACCTAATAAACAGGCAATAATGCTACAACAAATCTACTGCAAATTTTCACAACAAAAAAGAAAAAAGATTTGTTGGCGAAACATCAAGCAAGGAGAGATCGGATAACATTGCAGGAGCCTGCATGATATCCATGATGTGATTCAGCTTTTTATGTCTGTCATATTAACAATTATCATTACTCTGAATCTAACACAGACCTGCATGCTATCTCAGTTGTTGTGCTGCATACATACAATGAGATGGAGAAGAATAATTTTGTAAAAACCAACAATGTACTCTTTGTGTGGACAGATAACAAAGACAAATGTGTTCTGACTGACGATAGTGATGTGTGTCTGCTTTATGTGAAGCAAAACCAGGCAGGAGGGATGAACAGTTTTTTGTTTTGGGGATTTCTGAGTACAATATGTGGTAAGTAGTTGGGTTAAGTATAATGTTGCCTTGTTTGATATTTAATGTCTGTTTATGAATGTAGTCTAATTATACTGTTGCTTTGTTTGACATTTAATACCCCTTTATGAATGGAGCCTTATAGGGTAGTTGTAGATCTCATTTCAACATGTTTTCAGTGCACCGAGCGAGGCTGATGCGGTCAACAATCAAATGATGAAAACCCATCAAATGCGACCCCTCAGCAACATACTCCTGAATTAATCTGAGCAATTCATTGATTATGAACCAACTTCAGAACATTCTGTCCCCAAAATAACAGCCCTCCAAACCCATAATCCCACTGCAGACCCGCCCCCCCCCCCCCCTTTTGGGAGCAGACTCATTAATTTCCACAATGACCCCCCCCCTCCCCAAGATCCCCAATACTTTAAATACTAAATACTCCCCACAAACTTCTCAACAAAGCGACTACAAAATTACAGTACATTCACTCACCCGACATTCATGCACACACAACTACACAAGACACCTCATCAAGATTGCCACAAGTTTCCCCAAGTGAAATTACCTGATTTCCAGACAAGTTTTAGCATTTTTCCCTGACAAATTTTGAGATCTCAAGGGTAAGTTAAGACACAAGTTGACAATTTGTCTTTTCAGCTACGGTACAAAAAACAATGGTGTAAACAAGGAAATATCTAAAAACAAACTTGCAAGCAAATGGTGTTAGCTGATGTGAGCGAAAATCTTAAGTACTAACATCAACATCTTTTGTAACAAACTGTTTTTAAATGGAGATAACAAGCCAAATGGTATATGTGTTTGATTAAGGCCAATGATGTTATTTTATAATAAAATGAAACACATTTGGTGACTAGAATACTTATTTCCTTGGAGTCCCTAGACAGAGTTAAAATACCTTCGCTGATCTCAGAAATAACCTAAGAAAAAAGTAGGACTCTTGAAAGAAGAGTATAAGAGGGGAAGAACTGAGTAAACCAAGACTGTAGGTGACCGCCAATAAAATGGTGGTTCTACTACTTTTGTTATTGTCAGTTATTACTACTAATTTACACATATTTTGTGATTTTTCTTTTGAGAAATATATGAATACACAGCATACAACCTGCCATGGACTGACAATTATCTTCTTCTTATCATCTATACTTTCTAACATATTACCTACTTTTGAAGTGCCAAAATGTACTAAGGCAAATAAAATTACTATAAAATGCATGCTGTACAACATACTTGCAGTGAATGCAGTTCCTGAAATCCATCACCCATGGCTCAGGCCCGCTGAGGAGCACCGCTGTCCTGAATCCATGGGTAAACCATGAAAATCCACTGAATTACATCAGACATAAACAGACCCGACTTGTAGGTACATTGGTGAGATAAAATTTGACGGGCAGGGCCTGCACATTAGTGGGAACCGAATGGCTTCAGATCGGCAGGCCCAATCCATTACAGAAATGGCCTGCAGTTTTGGCCCGTCATGGAAATTCACTCAGGTGGCAAGCTATCCGTAAGCCACAAACAACATGAGATCACAGTGATCAATCCATGCAACAGGTAACTTGTTCAAATATTCTGAGAATCAATAATAATGAGGACAGGTAGCAACTCACTGTAAAGATAATTGCTGGGCTGCAGACAGGCACGTAGAAAAGACAATCACACTCTCACAACTAAATTTTCAGCCATAGCTTTTTTCAGAAAACACAAAATTATTTTTAACAAACAATCACTCACACACAACTCATCCACACATCACCGCCATCTCCGGCTGCTGTGTCCACAGTCTCTGAAAATCAGATCCAAACAAACCACTTCTCATTCCTCCCAGCCTCTTGTCGGCAGCTGCTAGGCTAGTGGCAAGAAGTGATGGCAGCACTGACTGCAAGCTAAGGGGAGTGGTCAGTCGTAATGAGGGAGTAGGGAAGCACTGCACATACTCAGGTGCACGCAGCCAGTGACGATGCATAATACCTCAGTAAAACAATCCATTTCATCTACCGAGACAAAAACAACATCATTTCTCCTGTGCCTGCCCCCCCCCCCCCCCCCCCCGCCGCCCCACCCAGTATTTTCCTGGTGTGTTTGATATTCCCTGATTTCCAGAACCTGTGGCAACCCTGCTTTTACTCCAACAATAAGCAATCTTCATAAGGTGTCTAAAAGCTAGTTTAGACTTTCCAGACCACATTCCTCTTCTACTGGAATGCCACAACCTGTCCTTGCTACATCTCCAAACATATAGATATTGTTAGTGTGCCCAGTGAAACACTCGCTAACGCATACTTCGGTCGACTCATGGCATAGAACTAATTTAGCAATTAATCCTGTTATTTGCAAAAAAAACCAATTGTAGACAACATATCTACACCCATAGTATCAGTCAGGTCATCCTTATTCATGGGCACAGATAAATCCACACCTACAAACGAACAGCAAACATCTCAAAATTGCCCTGAATGAAACATAACTCTACCCAAATATAATGAAATTTAAAATTTATAAAGGATTAACTAATAGATTACAAACACTCACTGTCAGAGCAAATGACAATGAATAAATTAAAATGTGAACACAAAATTTTAAAACCACAACCTACAATGAAATGTGTACACAATTTCTTTCTTTTAATGCTATATTCATTTATTTACATTATTTACGATTTATTATCCATGGTGCAGAAATACATCAATTTTATCATCTATGACTTAAATATAGCATCACTAGTCAAATTCAACGAGTTGCATCCCATTCTTCAGTTAACCTCAAATTCGCAACAAAATTTCAGAAGATTCTCCCAAGTTACCCTTGTCTTTCACTTCACACGCCTAACAGATGTAAACCAAATTATTTTATATAGAAAAATAAAATTCTATCTTGTCATTAGTGGTTATCCTAACTGTATTAGCTGCTATAATTTTTGTAAATTAAAAGTTACATGACAACTATTAAACAGCAGGAGCAATGAATGGTAGGTTTAACTTTTACATGTCTGCATTTTGATGCTTTTTTTTTTTAAAGGAGAATAAAAACATTGTCAGGAAAAGCATCCTTTTATAGTCCTACGTTACACATAAAACAAGATAAAGCTTTGTGAGTAGAACGGACTTTTAATGTTCTTCTTAAAGTATAACCAATTCCTTGAGTGTTTCTTCTTTATGACAGTTTATGATCTTCTTGATCAGCCAATAAGCTTGACTAATATTCAGGCAACAGTAGATTTCTGGTACTCTTTATGATGTACACTATTTGTGGAGTCACAGTGGTAACCCACTGGACACACATTCTGGGGCATGGCGATTCAAATCCCTATCTGGTCATCCAGATTTATGTTTTTCACAGTGTTAAAGCATAATGTTCCTACTCTGGTTCCTTGCCACATATACAGGAATATTTTTCTTCTGGGCCCACCAAGCCACTCTTCGTTAGTATGTTTACAAGGGAATTATTAAAAATGTTTCGTGCATTCGTGTATGTTTCATCAGCTACTTCAATAACTGAATTATCCTCTTACTGAAAAAAAAAATCTTTGGTTATCCACGATGATTCATTTTTGTGTTTAGAATAGCAGAGAAAACTGTATGGGCAACAAGATTGTACACAAGACGGCCTTCGCAGTAAATTCAAACTACAGAGGCATTCTTCAATAGCAATCTGCAAGTGCCAGTTAAAGAACCAGAATTGAGAAATAAGGTCCTGAAACTCAATATCTGAAGCATAGCATTGTACAGAAATGAAACATGGGTCAGTCAGAAACCTGGTAAAGAAGATGCTGGAAGCAGATGAGTGTCCCAGGAGATGAAGCAGAAAACTGAAAAAATATATAAACTGCAATTCAAAGAGGAGCTAAAAAAATATGTCTAGAAGGAAATCTCTGGAAAATACTTGATGTGGCACATTCAATGAGTCCTGTAATAGTTGTAGTGACAGAAAGAACAGGAAGGGGGAGTGCGAGGTTTGTTGACATTTATTTTACTCTCTCTGTGTCCTTCCTCCTTCACCATCCATGCCTAACGTCTACAGCTTGTGGTCTAGTGGCTAGCATTGCTGCCTCTGGATCACGGGTTCAATTCCTGGCCGGGTTGGGGATTTTCTCTGCCTGGCGACTGGGTGTTTGTGTTGTCCTCATCATTTCATCATCATTTGTGACAGTGGTTAGACTGGACTGTGTACAAATTGGGACTCTGTAAGGACACTGATGACCATGCAGGTGAGCGCCGCACAAACCAAATATCATCAACATCCACACCTAAGAAAAAATTTAATTACTTTATCCTCTATTTACTAATTTTTTCCCTTCTACTTTTAGGCATTTATCTTTTCATCACTAGATGCAATTCATCATAATTATTTGTGAGATGAAATCTTACCTTCTACATATATGAACATGAAATTCTGGGTGGTTTCTCTTCCCAACACTATTTCAATCTATTATCATAGCTCTTTCTCTTCTAATTTTGCATTTTATGCCCAATAAACAAACAAATGTCTCTAAAAGCTAGAAAATCATTACCTTTTCCATTCTTTCTACTTCAGATGCCTCAAGTTATCAAGGAAGTTTATGACCTCTCAATAAGCAATAAAGTGACATTGAACATAAAGAAACTAATGCCATGAATTTCAGTTTGAAGAGGGAAATTGACAATATTAAATTAAATGTAGATGGCACCACTATAGACTGTGTAACAAATGCAAAATTTCTAGGAATGAATATTGATTCTCAGTTGAAGTGGTGTGGACACACAAAGGTACTTGCCAACAGAATGTCACCAGCATGTTATGCCCTTAGAATCCTATGATCAGTGTGTAACATGCAATGACTTTTAGTTGCATACAATTCATATGTACACTCAATTCTTTGCTATGGCATTCTTTTTTGGGGAACAAGTGCACAAAATATGAACACTATTTTCAAACTACAGAAAAGAGCCACAAGAATCATAACCAAAAATGGTAGTCTAGCTCATTGCAAAAATGTGTTCAAAACACTGGGGATTTTAACTGCTCCGTGTGAATACATTCACCAGTCAGTTGCACACATTAAAAATAATGTTGGTAACTATTGCACTCAAATTTGCCATAAAAGAAATTGCAAAAATACACTTATTTAAAAAGGCAGCTAAAAAATACATGTTATGCAATACGTTTTATACATTGAAGGATTACTTAGATAAAACAGAGTAGGGCTTTGGTAAAAAAACATGTTATACAAATAATAATAATAATGTTCTGTATTTTTTCCTTCTTTTTTTCCTTTTCTATAAAAACTTATCCCCAAGCTATGCATTGCACAACACTAACATTTCTTCCTCTTTCTGAGCTCAACATCTCACTCATTATAGAGGGATGCTGACTCAGTTTTTCAGGATAGCATATGGGAAGCTGTGGTACAGAAAATGGCCCAGAGATCACCAGTGTGTGTGTGTTTGTGTGTGTAGTGAGTGAAGTGTTATGAAACAATGCATGCATAGTGTGTGCAGTGACTGATAGTGAGATATGAGTGAACGGTGTGGCATTACATTATTAAATAAGTTATTTGTAAAAAAAAAAGTATTTTATACAAGGAGTAAATCTAATGACTGTCTCTAACTAGAAGTATGGAGTAGTAGTAGTAGCAGTAGTAATATAATAACTGTCACGTGATCCCCCTTATCTCATACTACATACTATTGCTCATTATGTTTTGAGTTTACACAATTCAGTATTTAGAAGAAAGAAGAGTTGCCCCACTGTTTCAAATTTAATTATTATAAATTCAATTATTTTTTAACAAGGGCTGACTGATTTGCAACACATTACAGAGGCAATGTTAAGGTACAGTTGTCAATTTACCTGCAAAGGGAACTTTGTGTTTTTCCTTACTGCAATTGCACATAACTAGCAAATATTAATATCTCACAAAAACTTACTGTCTCCATAGTGATTCCATTACTCGTGAAATGATAAAATCTTACATTAAGACGAATTAAAAAAAAAACTTTTTCTTGCACTACATACACATGTGGAGCATGAAGTATTTGGAATATATTATAAGGATTTACAATTCACTGATGGTCAAATTACGAGAGTTGGTCTGTATTACACAGGAGTCAAATGTAAGTGAATCACTATAGAAACTGTGTTATCTATTATTGTTATTTCAAAAAGGTATTGTCTCGGACAGCATTTTCATAATTATGAAAATTCAACTGTCACTCACCAATGCAGGCGCAATTCTTTCAAATTTGTCATTGACCATGTAGTGGGAGTACACAGCCATCATCATCATCAGCAAGAGGACTATATTTGCTCCTTGTTTGACAGAATCTGCAGCACAATTGATATATATTATTCTACCACCAGAATAAACTATCAAATGGTATCTTACTGGCGTAGAAGTGTGCATTTAGAGAAAGGGACAGATAGAGAACTCAAAAAATTGTTATATTTTTAAGTAATAAAATACGTTTACTTACTGCTTGGAAAAAAGGCCATCGCTAGCCCACAAATTATTTCTAGTGTACCTACTGCCCTACGATACCATTTTGATGGTACTTTAAAATCTAGCAACTCGGAAAGAGGAAATACTTTCGCGTACTTGACGTATTCCTTCCTCTGAAACAAAAATAAGAACATAATTAAGACACAGTATTTCTGACTACTGGTTCTGAGGATTAAGTATTTTATTCCAGTGACAAGGGGTGGATATTGTCAGTTCAGTTTCTACTCTGCCTCATTCATTTGTGTTTTAGAGTGCATAGATTACATCACGCCTGAATAATTTGCGTCAGATTATAGAATCAGCTGCTCTTTAAATAACTCGAAATCCCGTCTGGCCCACATTTTCTTTCACATGACTTCGCCAAAGGCATTTTGCCAAGGTCATCTGCACAAGAGTTAAAAACGTTCTTCTCGACGGGCCACTAGACCTTATTCCATAAAGGTAAATACTGATTCCTTAACAATGCTCTAATGGTTCTTGACAACAATTACGGACCCTACAACGTAGACAACTTGCCACACATCAGTGTTTGTAGGGTGGTCGCGAAACAGGAGCTGAAGAATCATACTTTTATACATTTCCTTAAAAATCTCACAAAAATATAAAATTTAATTAATTTACCAAATCTTTGTGAAGATCCTTGCTGATGATTGAAGTCATTTTCATTATACCCACAAATATAAAAAATATTCCAAGCAGCACAGATAAACTTTTCAACACAATCGACCCCATGTTGGCCACTAGCGCTAATTTTACATATCGCACACATTAGAACTTCGCATTCTATGTTATTGCTTCCGTAACGATGGGCGGTGATTGGTGCTAATACGTGAGTCCAAACACGAGATCACCTGTCAGTTATTTCCAAAAAATTCGAGTGTTTCTGAACTATAGTGCACAGATCAATGATAATCGTAGGAACACCATACCGCGAATTTAAAATTACGCGAAGGTACTGAAACCAGAGCAAATCCACAGCCTTCTATATCACAGAGTGAAGACTAGGGAGTGCGTTAATAGACGGAGTTGTCAAAAACTTTGGGAGGTGGGAAGTTCTGTGACAGGATTCATAATTACGTTAAAGGCTTTAGTGGTGCTATGATGTTTATGTATTATTGACATTACAGAATTTCATAATGTCTTGTAAACCGCATGTAGCTTAAAAATATGAATTTTTCTGAACAGGCGCAATTTTATTAAGGCGGTTGTCGCTACATTCGTCACGGGTAGTAAAATGAGCAGACCTAAACGTTATTTCGTCAATAACAATGAAGAATGGAAAAGTAGAGAATTCGCAGTTGCACCGAGTGACTGGTTGCCAAAAATCAACGAACGCGTCAATGAATGCCTTAAACAACAACCCCCATCAGCAAGAGATGTGGACGGTGGTTTGTATGTTAGCGGTGCCGGCGTCGCTTACATGCTATATCATTTGAGCACCAACCCACATTTTGGAGAAAACAAAGAGAAATTTTGCAACTTGGGGCTGAAATATATGAAGTATGCTCTCGAATATTCTGGACGCAAAGAGAATGATCCACAGGAAAGATCAGCATTTCTACTGGGAAATGCTGGAACTTACGCAGTCGCCGCGGTACTCTACCGGTCTGTTGGTAAGTGATAAAGTATGCCGAAGAATTCGATACGTATTGTACCTCGAATTTAGTTGTGACACCGTGACGCACATAAGCATATTTCGTATAGATGTAAAATATTTTGTCTTTGGTAATCATAGATCTTAACCTTAAAGCTGGGAACGGGCTTCCGTTTTTGCTTCTGGCATTCAATCTGTTGCGCACATATGTCTTGGCATATTTAAGTTGGAGTTCCACAAATTGGAAACAAGCAGAAGCAACAAATAACTCGATCCCCGTGTTATCAAATACGGAAGCTTTCAGTTTAACAAAAACATTCTGGTATTCCGAAAGCTTGTATCAGCTCATTCAGTGGTGTCACACAATATACTGCAGCAGAAATGTTGGTAATGCCCTACAGAGCCTTCATATATGTAGCTGAAAGTTGGCGAAAAATAGGCTAGGCATAATGGCACGGAGGTATGGTCTGTAGAACAAGGTGTCTCACGGACTGTAAAAATGCTTTGTTGTACATGAAACACCTGCGACGGTTGATACCCTGGCCAGAAGGTGATGATGTAAATGACTTGGACGTAGGACTAGGTATTTTTTGTATATAAGGAGGATTACATGTATATTTAATTTATTTTCATAAATTTTGTAAATGCCGGAATTGGAAAAAATGTTTCTGTGGTAATGATAAGTTGTAAGCTCTACGATAGGCCTAAGATGACAGTTGTAGTGGGTCAACAGTACCTACTGATACTGGATGCCTGCTTTGCCCCATGACTACTTCGTTATTCATTTTTAAATATTTTTGTGCCCTAACTCTCAATGTTGCCAGGATGTTGAACTACAGAAAAGTGGAAAACTACAGTTTTTACAAAATTAATAACTGCATTTATGAGACTTACATGCAATCAGATTTATATAGTTCCATAGAAAGGCATAACAAACCCAATACATTTTTGCAGAATTATAGCTCAGTAGTACTGGTATCACGAAAGAGAAATAAAATATTCTGATGGAAAACAAGCAACAACACTCTGTGTGAAGTTCTTGAACAGCAGTGTATGCTGATCATTATGCTAATGTACAGTTCACATAAGCATCAGATTCACCAATGTTGTCTATAAAAATATGTAGGATATACTTCAGTGTTCTATTTCATTCACACTGAATTAATCAAAAGAGCAGGATGGCCTTTTTTTGGGTTAAACTCTTTTAATTTGTGGTGACTATACGGTTTCAAGAGGAGTAATGGTGCCCTGGTGTTCATGATTCAGAATTATTCCCATAGATAGTTTGCAAAAAGAGAGATGTCAAATATACATACTCTGTATTATAAGGAAAAGTCTTTCCGGGTCGACAGAAGCGTCCGATCCCACGTGTCGGCTTTGACCCGTGACGTAAGGGTGTTGTCGTGTGTGACGTCATGACGACGCGGAGTTTGGTTTGAATGTGACTGTCTCCAGTTCTGTTTTATCTTATTTTATTTATCTTTCTGATCTGTTCGTTCTATCCCGTGAGATTTTTTTTTAAAAAGACAAAAAACACTAATCAGCTACTGATGCAT
Organism: Schistocerca americana; assembly: GCF_021461395.2. NCBI lineage: Eukaryota > Metazoa > Arthropoda > Insecta > Orthoptera > Acrididae > Schistocerca > Schistocerca americana. The sequence goes on along the minus strand of NC_060126.1, from coordinate 244,406,941 downwards.
CTGTGGGTTGCAGGGGTTACGACCCCTGGGGAGGTGGGTGGTATTCATGCATGGCTGTCTTCACTTACACGTTGTAGCTACAGCTACGCAAGGCGTCTAAATTTGTTTATATTTCGTTTGCCCCCCCCCTCCCCCCCCCCCAACCCAATACACCCCAGTTCCCACGCTTGTCCCGTTAGTGTCATTAGGCTTCTTGTGGAAAGTGTGTGTGTTTGTTTTTGTTTCCGCCATATTTGTGACGTCATGGGTCAAAGCAGATGGGCGGGATCGGACGCTTCCGTATTTCCGTCTTTCCTTCTCATCCCGCAGTTCTGAGTGGCTTTTCTGATCTGTAACTCTTTCCCTAAACCTCTCCAGTTTGTTTCCTGTATCCCTCTTCCCTCCCGTTCAACTATTCTGGCAGAAGAAGGCACCACTGGCTCCGAAAGCTTGTAAACGTTAAATACTTTAGCGTCTGTGTTTCCCTGCCACTGCTTGTTGAGTAGATATTTTATGTATCCATTTACATAATACTATGTTGACAGATGTCTGGGTTGAATTACATGATAGGCCCGTACCCATTAAGTACGATGTTTTTTCCTTCATAATCTGGTTTATGCAGTATGCCAATTAATTAAACAGATGTTGAGAATGGACACATGCCATCACAATTACACTAGACTTGCAAAGTTCTATTTTTCAGTACCACTCACTACATGCAAGCATAGTTTCCTATGATTTCCGTAAGTCACGTTCTGTGAATGGCAGAATAGGTCCTTCAGCTGTGTTAAAGTCTGTTAATTCTCATTTTCTCATCCACTAGTGCTGATAAAGGATACACTAGTGATCTTACTATTAATGTGATGTTAACCCATTAACTGCCATGATCCTCATTTAGGGCTCTGTCCTTGTATTTCAGATAGTGCTGGCAGCAGTTGTTAGTATTTTGCATTGTTGTCTTGGCATTTATCAAGCTTGTGTATTGCTTGTGAGTTGGTTGCTGTTAAATGAGTAAGCTGTACAGTACAGGATTATTTGTGTGAAGAAGTAAAGTTTTTCAGAATTACAAGAGTTGAACATTTTCAAAACAGTGTAAGTTATTTATTATGTAAATAACTTGCAGTAATGGTATGTTCTGTAATCATTGTAGAATATATTATTCGATTATTTCTGAGGTTTATTTTGCTCTCTGAATTTCGATCCCCATTTGGGGCTCATGGCATGTTCCACCTAAAACAACATTTTCTTTTTCCCACCTAGGCCCAGAGAATTACTATAAAGCAATTTCTATAAGGCAAGTTGGAGGAATTGTAAATGACACAAATTTCATGGCTTCTTCTTATGATGAGGATGAAGGGAATGAGACCATTGACATTGGCTAACTCCCTTCAGATTGTAAAGACAAGCTATCTGGATGTGGTGATGAAATATATTGGAAGATACTCTTCCAGCTGATGTACCAGGTGCCTTGGAAGTTCATACTAATGAAGAAAGAGAGGATGAGGAAAATGCAGGCCATTACAAGAAGAAAATGAGAGCTAATATCACTCTATTTGGACAACAGAAGATGCAACTTGCAATAAAACCTACCCTGATCTAGCAGAAATTGAACGAAGATAATGTAATTTGGTAGCAGCAGTAAAAGAAAAGTCTGCAGTTAAGTGCTTTGAAGAACTGATGAACAAGTACTGGACTTGATTACCTGTGAACATGTCTGGTATGCTACATAGAAGAATAATCACTGCTTTGATTTATCCAGTAAATGCATAAAAACGTTTTTAGGGATATTACACTTCACTGAATACCATACTTTCCCACAGGAACAGTTATATTGGAATGAAGACAAGGGTTTGACACGAAGTGCGTATGACAATGTCTAAGCTGCAACAGATATCTGGAGATCAAGCACAACCTTCACTTAAATGGTAACACAAGTTCTGACTGGGATCTCAGCTGATGGAAGGGATAAACTTTTAGAAATTCATCCCATGATGGACTTTCTAAATAAGATTTTGATGGAATTTCAAGTTTTTTCTGATAGCCTGAGCATTTATCAGCAAATGGTTTGATATTATGGACATCATTATCAAATACAATTCATTCCTGGGAAGCCAGTGAGACTCAGTTTCAAACCGTGGGGCATGTGCTGTTGATTGGTTGTTTGATTGGTGGGGGGAAACAAACAGCAAGGTCATTGGTCCCATAGGATTAGTGAAGGATGGAGAACGAAGCTGTCTGTGCCCTTTCTAAAGAACCATCCCGTCATTTACCTAAACCGACTTAGAAATATCACAGAAAACTTAAATCAGGATGGCCGGATGCTGGTCTTAAACATCATCCTCCCCACTGCAAATCCAGTGTGCTAACCACTGCACCACCTCGCCTGTGCTATATGGTGTTCCCGAAGCAGTTACTGTTATTGTATGTCAAGTCTGTGTAGTAATATCAAAGGACTCAAGTGGTATTTCAGTTTCCAGACAGGGCGGATCAGTTGTACCGAATATGATTCCTGTTCTGTAATCTCCTGAACTTCGCAGAATCTATTTTGACAACTTATTCACAATATTATGTTTAATTAAAGAGCTTTCAGAAATGAGGAAACTGCTCGAATGAGTAGCTGTCCCATAGAAGGTAGAACAGCATGAAAAAGAAACAAAGAGGAACATACAACTGTAGATTAGACAAGAACATTGAATTCATGACAGTAATGTGGAAAAATAAAAGTGTTGTAAAACTCTTGTCACACCACAAGACATTGCATTACTAAGGCAAGTAAAGAGCTAGAACAAAGCTGCTGAATTCTACAGCCAAGATCGTTTGCAGAATACAAATTGTACTGGAATGTCCAGAAGTACCCTGTGAGAATTCGAGGTATGAAATTTTACTTCCCATTATTTACTAATTCAATAGACATAGCAGTGGTCATCACCCACGTCATCTGCTGCCTCACAAATAAAAACTTCCCATTGCTCAAATTCAGAAGATGGTGACGAGGGCATTTCTTGCTCAATGATCCACTGCTTCTGCTCCAAAAAGGGCAATATTTTCATCATACTCGAAAGTGTCGATTTCACATGTTTCAGTTGTACTCATGACTTTGGGACTGGACATTTGATTGAAAGCACTACGTAGGTGAAACAAAGAAAATGTGAAGTTTGCAAGGAAGCAGTGCTCTGTGCGCAGTGTGGGACTCAATTGAATGCTTTGTTTTTTGGCACAACAGATACAAGAAAATTTAAAGAGAGTAGCATGTGCCCTGATTTACTTCTGTGGGGGTTGACTAAACTATACCATTCTCTCTGTGTCAATCGGGCAACGCAGAAATAAATGTTGGTTGAAGAACAAAAATTGGTGGTTAATTGGTTACACCAAAAAGAAATTTTTGTGGAACTCTGCCTCTGTGCCTAGTTTCTCCTTCTAGCTACTCATTGGATGAAAATGGGATTAAATCAGGTAATTTATAAATGTCCAGTATTTCAAATGAGTCACCAGATAAGCTATTGCAGACTCACTCTCAAGTGACATGGACTTCAGAGTTGAAAGATTGTGGAATATAGCAGAGACTGCTAATTTTTCTGAGTGTATTTTATTGTAAAAAGGGAGGAAATCTGCCATCCAACCCCCCCCCCCCCCCCTGCCCTCTGCTGCTGCCACTGCTCTCAACTACTTCTGGATGGCTCTTGAAATCAGTGATAAGTCTGCAAGAGCACTTTTGCGCAGAGAAGTAGATCAAATACATTTATTTCTCTTTCTTTGTCAGATGAGCACTATATCTAACTGAAATTGAAAATTGAAATAGAATTGCTGAAACAGCTTCATTTTGCAAGGAGAGTTGTGACATTGGGAAGTAATTGGATATTTGAGGAACAAATAAACTGGAAAGCAACTTAAAGGGAGATGGGGCTTCAGAACTCCATCACGTACCCTTTCCAGTTTGTAGAAACTGAAAAGGCCCAGCGTATCTCAATGTGCTAATGATAATGGCCCCATCAGCAGTGCTACCAGGTGGCAGCATACGTAGACGACTGTCGTCTTCCTCCGACCATGCACTTCTTGTTGCACATAAGAGTCAGAATCTGCCCATTTTCTTTTAGGTCCACTACAGATGAGGGTCCTTGATATATAACTGGCAACAAGTGTTGGAGCCACTCTGCCAGTAGGAGGATAAATAATGTGTGTAGCCGGGTTTGTGTATTATGCTGCTTCCAGTTTCCTGAACAGGGCCTGTAGATTTTCGTAATACTTCAGGAGGCTTCAGCAATATCTTTATATCTGTATTCCATTTGCCACCAGAAAACTGCAGATGCACTAGCTATGAAGAAAGCCAGGGTCAATGGAAGCATCCAATTCCACCCATCTGCTTTGACTCGTGACGTAAGGGTGTGTATGTGACAACATTACGGCGCGGAGTTTGAGTTGGTCATGTTTGTAGATGTCGTCTTGTTGGGTTTGATGGCACTCTCTCTCTCTCTCTCTCTCTCTCTCTCTCTCTCTCTCTCTCTGTGTGTGTGTGTGTGTGTGTGTGTGTGTGTGTGTGTGTGTGTGTGTGTGTGTGTGTGTGTGTCAAGGGAAATGACCGATTCCTATTTTCATAGTGTTATATGTAGGTATAGGTGTTTTGGTACCATCAGCTGTGGTAAAGGGAAATGTCTGATTCCAATTTCCGCAGTTTTTGTTGTAGGTGTTGGTGTTTTGGTATCGTCAGCTGCCGTTGACCTATATATGTCAAGGGAAGTGTCCGATTCCTGCAGGTTTTGTAATTATTATTTTTTTGTTTGTCATCTTGTGTGTTTTGGGATCATGGTGTGTATTTTTTACTGTTATATTTAGCTTGTCCCCTCCCTAAAACCCCCAGTTTTCCGTGGTTGCCTCGTTAGTTTGACTGTATTTTTGGAGGGAGATGTTATTGTCTTACTTATACGTATTTGCCATTTATTTGTTGCTGTGTGTATGTAGTGATATCATAGGCGCCATATTGGAGACACTTAGAATAGCCATTTCCGCCATATTGATGACATCATGGGTCAAAGCAGACGGGTGAAATCGGACACTTCTGTATTCCTGAAAGCCATGTGCTTACAATGATACAGGTTAGTCTGCTTATTACTAAATGTTCTGAGATATTTTGGTGAATATTAACTGCAGGTAAGTGTCAGCTAAGTCTATTTTCTAGAAACACATGCCTTCTTCATACGAAAAATGCAATATGAATTAGTGATTGGATGTACATTTTATAAAATTGGCTGATGATACTGGTTATGGACCTGTGCCTGTTGTCTGCCGTACTCTGTTTTAACTGCATTTTTTAACAAGATAGGCACTGAGTAAGTGGCAAAATTGTGTGTGTTGATGTGTTTCGATATGATTCATAGCACAATCTAACAGAAGCTGTCCAGAACTTGACCGAGCGAGGTGGCGCAGTGGTTAACACACTGGACTCGCATTCGGGAGGACGACTATTCAATCCCGTCTCCGGCCATCCTAATTTAGGTTTTCCGTGATTTCCCTAAATCGCTTCAGGCAAATGCCGGGATGGTTCCTTTGAAAGGGCGCGGCCGATTTCCTTCCCCATCCTTCCCTCACCCGAGCTTGCGCTCCGTCTCTAATGACCTCGTTGTCGACGGGGCGTTAAACACTAATATCCTCCTCCTCCTCCTCCAGAACTTAAAATGGAATTTTTCATAGCATGCATCATTGTGAAACCAAATGCAACAAAGACTTCCTGACTGAAATCATACGATTTATTACCAAAGAAACAGTGGAGCAATTATAACTGATCTATGTTGAAATAGGCTAATTATTGCATCTGACTATGTGATGCTGTGCAGTGACACTGGCAGAGATCCTATGTGGATGCAGATTTGGAGATGTACAAGAGATAGTGAAGCATGCACGTAATGTGTATGTGAAATTGGATTGGCAATTGTGACATAAAGAATCAACTTTAGAGGAGTCAGGGATTCCTGATTTTACCCAAATGTCATTGGTATTTTCCATTGGTGCAATCTGTATTGATGTGGGTGACAGTATCCACATGTAGGTTCCCAATGAAAGTTTGCCTGCAGGGCTGAGTCTTGCCCATCTGACCAGTTATCCTGCCTGTTTGGATAAAAATAAGTAAAGCGTAAACGATATCTCCTTCACTGGGAAGGCAATGACTTTATTTGTTCGTAGGTCAAGTAATACAGAACATCATTTAGACGTAGTGTATACCAAGACAAACCCATGAGAGAATGAATAAGACTCTCGTTGACTCATTCCTAAGAGTTTTGCACAATCACAGAACTCAACATAGAGTAAACATGAACATATAAATTGCTATAAACTAAGAGTAAACGGCATAGAGTTTATAGACAAAACATGGCCCTCCTTGCAGCTGGCACGGGACTAATTTTACAATGCAAAATCAAACACGCAGCACAACATGCACATGAAACACTCGTGCACTGAACTGCTGGCCGCAGTCACAACAACCACCCCCTCGGCAGAAGCAGAGTGCTGACAAGGAAGCAGACCGGGAAGTGGACGTGTCGACCAGATCTCATAGTGCGCTGGTCCCCTGGATCTAAAGTCGTGGCTGTTGCTGCTGCTGGAGTTGCTGTTGCTGGACCAGGTGTTAAGCGAGTCATTGTCTGTTGAATCTCGTTTTGGGTAGCTCATTGAAGATGAAAGCCAGCTTGACCTTGACTATTGTAATGGTAGCAGTAAAGGAAACAAAAGAAAAATTCGGAGTAGGTATTAAAATCCATGGAGAAGAAATAAAAACTTTTGAGGTTCGCCGATGACATTGTAATTCTGTCAGAGACAGCAAAGGACTTGGAAGAGCAGTTGAATGGAATGGACAGTGTCTTGAAAGGAGGATATAAGATGAACATCAACAAAAGCAAAACGAGGATAATGGAATGTAGTCGAATTAAGTTGGGTGATGCTGAGGGAATTAGATTAGGAAATAAGACACTTAAAGTAGTAAAGGAGTTTTGCTATTTGGGGTGCAAAATAACTGACGATGGTCGAAGTAGAGAGGATATAAAATGTAGACTGGCAATGGCAAGGAAAGCGTTTCTGAAGAAGAGCAATTTGTTAACATTGAGTATAGATTTAAGTGTTTGGAAGTCATTTCTGAAAGTATTTGTATGGAGTGTAGCCATGTATGGAAGTAAAACATGGACGATAAATAGTTTGGACAAAAAGAGAATAGAAGCTTTTGAAATGTGGTGCTACAGAAGAATGCTGAAGATTAGATGGGTAGATCACATAACTAATGAGGAAGTATTGAATAGGATTGGGGAGAAGAGAAGTTTGTGGCACAACTTGACTAGAAGAAGGGATCGGTTGGTAGGACATGTTCTGAGGCATCAAGGGATCACCAATTTAGTATTGTAGGGCAGCGTGGAGGGTAAAAATCGTAGAGGGAGACCAAGAGATGAATACACTAAGCAGATTCAGAAGGATGTAGGTTGCAGTAGGTACTGGGAGATGAAGAAGCTTGCACAGGATAGAGTAGCATGGAGAGCTGCATCAAACCAGTCTCAGGACTGAAGACCACAACAACAACAACAACAGTGTGTTTACAGCTAGTAGAACATACAGGGTGTGATCTCCCCTCGTGATGACATGGTGCAGCCCGGTGTATGGTGGTTGTAGGTCTGGTTTGACACCATCAGAAAGCAACATTATGTGTGTGCATGTACCGAAGTCTCTGTGGATTACAGTTCTGTCTCTGTGGGGTCAGATCTTCTTAACAGGATCTCTAATAAAGTGAGTGACAGGCTAATAAGGCTGCAAAGCCACATTTACAAATCTGCCAGGCACTCATAGTGACTCTCCATACACCAGTTCTGCAAGGGAACCATCCAGATCAGGTTTGCATGCATTCTGTAGGCCAAGTAGAACCATTGGTAAATCTTCTGACCTCCTGGCAGCGTGGCACATTAGAGCTGCTTTTAGTGTTCGGTGCTAACACTATCATCCCATTGTTTGCAGGGTAATAGCTGGTTGTTTTGTGATGGGTCCTGCCAAAGAATGCAGCCAGCTTGGCGAATAGTTCAGTTTCGAACTGCTTGCCATGATCTGTCATAATATACAGAGGACAGCCGAAACGTGATACCCAGTTTAACAGCGAGGCATCTGCCAAAGTTTTTGCAGAAATGTTGTCCACAGGTGCAGCTACTGGCCAACAGGTGAATTGGTCAGTCATAGTCAGCAGGTATCATTAACAGTTCAAAGGCAGTAGTGGTTCCACAACGCCCACATGTACTTGAGTGGTAGTGTTGGGGAAGTTGCTGATTGGTGCACATACATGCTGGCTGACTGTGCATTGCTGACATTATATGCAACATCGTGCCAACGCTTGGCAGTCTTTCTTCATTCCTAGCCACACAAAGCGATACATGATGAGGCATAATGTAGATCTCGCGCTGGGGTGATACAAGTTGTGTAAAGATTTAAAAGTATTTTTCCAAAATCTTGCTGGTAAAAGCGACTGAGAGTTTCCTGATAACGCATCGCAATTTAACTGGATCCCAATCCAGGGAACATTGAGTAATCACAAGTCTAACAATGAAGTTGTTTCCTGCAACAGCTCTTGCAGTTCCTGGTCGGTACGTTGTGCTTCTGCGAGATCTGCATAGTCAGTAGTGGAGACTCTACTGACTTGGGAGAGACAGTCTGCTACCACATTCTCTATCCCAGATATGTGTTGGATGTCTGTGCTGAACTGTGCGATAAACATGATCTGGTTGTGCTGCTGTGGCGAACAGTTGACATTGTACTGTCAAAATACAAACATGAGTGGGTTATGGTCATTGAAGACTGTAAACTAATGGGCTTCCATCTTAGGTCAGAAGTACTTGACGGTCTTGTGTATTGCAAACAGTTGGTGGGTATATGCACTCCATGTCTGTTGACGTGTTGACAGTTTCGCAAGAAAAAGACTAGAGGTTGCCATGTGACATAGTGTTGCTGTAAAACAGTGCCAACAGCTGTCTGGCTTGCATCTGCCATCAACACTAACAGCATGCTTGGCTCAGGGTGCTGCACCAACAATGCAGTGTTCACTATCGTTTGTTTTGTGTGTTTGAATGCAGCAGTTACGTGATCTGTTGAAGTTATTGGTGTGTTCCCTTTGCGTTTCAGACCTGCGAGCACAGCCATTAATGGTTCTTGAATTTCTGGTTCCACTGGTAGATACCAATTAAAAACATTTATCATGCCTAGAAATCATCACACCACCTTAGCTGTGGAAAGCCGAGTGATCTTCAGAATGGCTTCCACTTTTTCATGTAGCAGTATGGAGCCTGAAGGAATAATGTGGTTGCCAAGAAAATTGATTTGTCGCTGTCCAAAAATACACTTCGCTGTGTTGAGAATAACACTGTATTTGTCAGCTGTTTGAAAGCTTATACGCAAAGCTGGCAATGTTCTGGTGAGCCCAAGAATACAGATATGTCCTCAAGGTAAGCAAATCATAATGGCAGGTCCTGCATCTCTAAATCGACAAATCTCTGTCATATCTTTGCATCGTTTCTGAGGCCAAATGTCATGAATTTGCTTTCAAATAGGCTGAATAGTGTAATTATGGCCGTCTTCCTTGGTGACAAGTATCTGCATGTAAGCTTTGGTGCAGTCCAGCAAGTTGTGCAAGCTGGCATACTCAGTGCATGGGGTAATCGCAGAGTTGTAGCACTGGATAATGATCTGCCAGTGCAGCTTTATATATCTGCAAAGTCACCATGCACCACACTTTTTTGGCACTGGATAACAGTGGTAAAGACCAAGGACTACTGGAAGCTTGCGTGATGATCTCTCTAATCATGCTGTTGAATTCTGCCTTTGCAATTGCTAACCGATTTGGGGCTAACTATCATGGCCTACAAGATATCGGGCAACCTGCAGTGGTATTTATATAGTACCTGATGTTGTGTTTCACATCTTTAGTCACATCTGGTGATCTCGTCAGTGCCAGAAAATCTCAAGGTAAAGTTGTGTACTCACCATCTGCGGCTTCAATCAGCTTGGCTGTTTGGGTGGTTGCAAGGTGCTGGAATCCCGCAGGTATCATGACGGTGGTTTGGACGACCAGGCTTGTATTGGTATATCAGGCAGAAGGTTGTAGTATGCCAGGAAGTCTGCTTCTGTCATCGACTCTGCGACGTCCTGATCATGAAGTCCCACACAAATACCCAGTACAAGCGTAGAATCTGCTCAAATTGGCAGTGTTCTGTTTGTTTCAATAGAAGAATTGCAGCAGCTAGACAGAATGATGTACTTGGCCTGCACCAGCATATCATTGTTCGCAGGAAGATACACAGATTGGAAACATTGTTGAGCAGGTATTTCTGTCCTTTATGTCGATCACTTACAAACGCACACAGTGACTCAGACCAGCAATCAGATGAAGCATCTACATTTGACTGCCGCTGGCATTTGGATACATACAGGAGTGTGTACAGCGATGTGCTTGATCACCAAATCTGCTGTGGCACCAACATACTTCTGCTGTGTTACTGTCCCAGGTGTCATCAAAGCAGTGGGCATTCTGCTGCGTGAGCACTTCTGGAATCTGGATCAGCCATAAGCATCACAGCAAGATAACAACTGCCCGATCTGCTGTGTCAGTACGTCCATTTTTGCCATCAGAGCATCGTAGTCAGTACGCAATAGCGTGGCAGATACCCATGCATATCAATGTAACGGGTGCAGTTGTTACATTGATAAGCGTGGGTTATATCATGTCTTACACCTTGCCCGCTAGCTAGGCCACTGCATCTGAAGGCATGTTAAATTGTGATACAATGGCTGATTTAATGGCAGGTGGCAACTGACTACTCCAGGTGGTTCTCAGCAGGATGTGCAGTACCATACCAGTGTCAACCTTGCTTCACAAATGCCACAAGTACTGGGATGGTTCGCAATCCCTGATGTGCATCAGGACATGGCGAAGGCATTATTTTTGTGAAGAAGATACGTGAAAAATTAGCTCTGCTTTGAGGTGGTCGTATGAACCACTCTCTGGTGGTAAAGTCATCACATCTTGCACATCAGCAGTATACTAATAGTAAAGTTGGTTCACAATCAATGCGAACCTTGTGGCATCGGCAGTTATTCCTTAATAGAAGAAACTTAATTTGATCTGAGCAAACCAGAGTGGAGGGTTGTGAGGCCAGAAAGGTAGTAATCGTACAGGAAGTGTGGACACAGCAGTGTCGGTCGTTGCAGGATTTTCCATCATTCTGCGATAGTACTTTCTCTAATTTGTGCGTCAGGCAGGCATAAATCACTCCAACCTTTAGCCTGCCTCTTGATATAAAAAATAAATAACGCGCAAATGATATCTCCTTCACTGGGATGACAATGACTTTATTCGTTTGTAGGTCAAATTCTACAGAATGTAATTTAGACGCAGTGTATGCCAAGATGAACTCGTAAGAGAACAAATAAGTATATTGTTGACTTGTTAATAAGGTCTGTGTGCAATCACTGAACTCAGGATATAGTAAACATAAACATATAAATTGCTGTAAACTAAGAGTAAACGGCATGAAGTTTGTAGACAAAACACAGCACACCTGGTGGCTGGCATGGCACTAATTTGACAGCGAGAAATCGAAACTCGCGGCACGACACCAGCGGGAAACACACATACTACACTGTACAGAACTACCGGTCGCTGTCGCTGCAGGATTTGTAAATCCTCTCACACATCCAAAAACAACCTAATGAAGATGCTAGGATGTACCAGTAGGATCTGTACGAGAGTGTGGAACATTTTGACATTGAGAACATTGCCGAAGTCAGTGGTGAGTAATATTGGTGCATACTTTTATGCAGTGCTGATGTCGATAATACTAGCACTGCAGTACCCACTACACAGCAGCTGTTTCTAAAATCTGCTGGAATTTCTAACATTTTGAATGTTTGTGCAATTGCTAGGACTTTCACTACCAGGGAATCTTATAGTTACAGCACAAATCATAGTGATGTAATGAGTAAGATACTGTACTTCCATTGGGTAAGAACAGGGTTTGAAACTCTACCAGCCATCCAGATTTTAGTTTTTGTTTTCCTGAATCATTTGGGGTAAATGCTAAGTTGGTTCTCGTTGTTAAAATGCAATTGATGTCTTTCCTATTCTTGCCCAATCCAAACTTGTCCTCATTTTGTAATGACCTTCTTTTCAGTGCATTTTCTAACCCAAACCCAACCTCTAGTTTCAATTCTTAATTATTGGAAGACACATGTGAGAGAATCCGTGTTAACAGTCAGAAACTAAGAACATAAAATTGTGTGTCTGTACAGGTTGGTGACCGTGTCTGGTTGTCACAGCTGCTGCTACAGCTAATAGAATTGTAGTGAAGCTGTAGGGATGTGGCTCTTCCTATTGTAATATGAGCAGAAAATCATTGATTTCACCAAAAGGCTACGAGATCGGGTTAGTGGGTGGCATTTTTCTCAAAACTTAAGAGTATTTTTAACCTCATCCATGGCAGGATAAGTGATCTATTTTAAGCCAAATTGCGTGTATTTTAATGCATCTTAAAGTTCATGAAGGGGTGACATGTATGATTCAAAGTCCTCCTTTGATTTTTGGAAAAGCTTATATGCTGGTGGAGCTAGTTATGGAGCTACTGATAGTATTGTTGCTGTCAATGATTGCAATTGGTACCATATTTCTAGATATTCCTCGCATTTTATAGTTGAAGCAGGAGTAGTCGCCCTTGGTGCTGGTGCTGCTGCTGCTGAAATAATTACTGGTTATTGATTACTTGTAGAACAATAGAACAGTTTGAATGTAAACATCTACAAAAAGTAAAGTTGTTATCAACACTGACTGTTGGCTTAAATATTGCTACACTCTGTCAGGTATGGTCATGTTGGGTATGGTATGCCTTTGCTTTCCTTCAGTCATTGAAATTACTTATACAGTGAGTTGCAGGAAGGCCTAAAGATTAACACGGACTTCAAACCGTGGTGCAACTTCACACTTTTCACAGAAACAATTTCAGATTTGTGCTCTCACCTTAGCCATAGAGGTACACCAGCCTACGTAAAACGAAGCCAAAAAAGTCAGCAACTGCCAACCCCTTGCTTCTTTCTTTGGTCTTCAGGATGAGCCATGGTGCAGACATTGCACCTAAAGTTCTGTCACAGAAACTACAGAATTGGAAACCTTCTTTGTTAATGGCATTGTATCCATGCTGCCAAATGGGAAATATTAATAGAGGAGTTACAAACTGGAAGGTCAACTTATAAATAAAACAAACCAGTTATAAGCTAGAGAAGACTGCTGCTGCCAAAATCAAGGCAAAATGGACCCACCTATAAATACCTAATATGATGCACCATTTCATGGTCCTATAACTACAGCTATTATTAAGCTATATTTACTCGTAAAGGTGTGCCAGTTTTCAGTAACTGTGCAAGCCTCACCTTAGCAACAGGCACTCACTTCTTTGCTGCTGATTTGTGGGAAATGTTCATGCACTTACTTAGTTTGGGGTGGAGAGTGTAAAACTTTGTGAGAAAAGGTAAATTGAGGAGCTGGAAATGAACAAAGTAATATCCAGGGTTGTACAAGTTCTGGAAATCAGGGAATTTTGAAAGTGTCTGGGAAATATCAGAGAAATTAGAAAAAAAAACCTGGAAAATTTTCGTTTTTGTCTCAGTAAATGAAATGGTTTCTTTACTGAGATGTCGTGCATTGTTGCTGGCTGGGCGCAGCTGAGTACATGCATCGCTTACCTACTCCCTCGATCCTACTGCTTCTCCCCTTCCTACCACCCTTCCCAGTTTGCAGTCAGTGCTGCCACCAGCCGAAAATTTAGTTTTGATAGTGTGATTGCCTTTTCTGAGTGTCTGTATGTGGCTCAGAGATCATTTTTACAGTGAGTTGCTATCTATCGTCATTATTATTGATTCTCAGAGTATTCGCATAAGTTATCTTTGACATGGATTGATCACTGTGGTCTCATTTCAACAACATACTGTCTGTGACTCTTAAATAGCTGGCCATAAGAGTGGATTTTCACAATGAGCCAAAACCTCAGGCCATTTCTGCAGGTATCTAACAGATCAGGTCTGCCAACCTGAAGCCCCTTGTTTCCCACTATTGCCCGTCGGATCTCTTCTCGCAGATCTGCCCGCAGGCCAGCTCTGTTTATCTGTGGTGTAATGCAGCAGATTTTTGTGGTTTATTCATGGGCCCAGGACTGCGGTACTCCTCGGCATGCCAGATAACGTGGGCAATGAATTTCACGAATTGCAACTGTCTTACCACAAGTATGTTGTATAGTGCTGTGTTTTATAGACATTTTGTGTGTTCTACTATGTTTCGGCACTTTGAAAATAGCTTATATATTAGAAAGTAAGGAAAATAAGAAGAAGAAAATTGTGGCAGTTGCTGGCAGTTTGTACATAGTGTATTGATATATTTCTCAAAAGTAAAATCACACAACACCTGAAAAATAACAGACATAATACAGTGAGTGTTATCTGACAGTAGTGAACATAGTAGAACCAATATTTTATTGGCAGTCACGTATAGTGTTGGTTTACACTACTCTTCCCCACCTTATACGCTTCTTTCAAGAGGCCTACTTTTTTCTGAGGTTATTTCTGAAATCAGTGAAGGTATTTTAAATCTGTCTTGCGACTCCAACGAAATGCATATTTTTGTCACCAGATTTCTTTCATTTTGTTGAAATAATGTAACATCAGTGGTCTTAATGAAACACATATACCATTTGACTTGCTTCCTCCATCTAAAAACAGTTTGTTACAAAAGATGTTGATGTTAGTATTTGTGATTTTTGCTCACTCCAGGAAACGCCGTCTGCTTGCAAATTTTTCAGATATTTCCTCATTTGGCAGCTTTGTTTTCTTTACCGTAGCTGTAAAGGCAGATTTAAAATATCTTCAATTATTACAAAGCAGCTACAGACAATATGATCATGCAAACAAAGAATTTGTTTCTGACAGTTCATTTAAAATTTTGTAGCTTAGTTTTTATAACAACACTGTGGTCCACAGTTGCAATATTGTCTAGAAATTTTTCAACCATTTCTTTATATGCCCTTTTTTTTTTATTGTGTAATGTTCATGTGTCAGTTTTCACACACAGGGTATTTCATGGTACTGTTACATGTTTTTGATATGGTCATTGGCCCAGCTCCTTCATTATAGTTGTAGCAACTAAAACTTGCTGCCTCTTGAAAACTCCTCTCTCAGAAGTGGCGAATTTCAGCAACAGCTACATTTCTCTTGTTTCCTTGTTAACATTTACTTTCTTTGGAAAAACAAAGTGGAGTTTGCACAATATAACCTCACTAACAGCCTAATGCACTTGCAGTTGTGACAGAATCCGGAAACAATAGGAAATTTGGCCTGTTCAAGTCAAAGGTTTATGAAAAATCACATTTTCCTTACAAAAACAAATATGTAATTTCTTAACTGGTTTTGTTGCAAAGTCACACTGATTCTCATTTCTGCAGCTATCAAAGACTTAAAAAAAATTACGTCATTCTATTACCATAAGTCTACAGTTACTCCTACAACACGATAGATTCCACATGCTTATCATGTAGAAAAATATTCAAATATTTATGTGCTATTATTTGTCAAAATCTCATTTCGTTAACACAGAGCATTTATGAGGTATGAGGGACACTGAATATTTTATTCTCGCATTCTGTGGGTACAGTCTCGAGGTTGTGCCTACACACACACGCACACACACACACACACACACACACACACACACACACACACACACACACCGAGCAAGATGGCACAGTGGTTAGCACACTGGACTCGCATTCGGAAAGACAACGGTTCAATCCTGCATTCGGCCATCCTGATTTAGGTTTTCTGTGATTTCCCTAAATCGCTCCAGGCAAAAGCCGGGCTGGTTCTTCTTGAAGGACACGTCCAACTTCCTTCCCCATCCTTCCCTAATCCAATGACCTCAGTGTTTGGTCTCTTCCTCCAAACAACCCAACCCAACCCCACAAACACACAGTTAGGGGCCACAGATTTCAAAGAATCTGCCAGAGATATCCATGGCTTGTTGGGAAGATCTCTTTCTTGTGTTGCCTCTTGCCTTGGACGTCGCACCAGCTTCTGACTGGTGCGTGAGTGTTGTCAACAAACAACTTTCCGTCCTCAGTCACGTGACAACTCGCAGTGTTCTAGTATTATATCATGATGAAACCAAGTAAGGTGAAATTCATGGCTGAGTGTCCAGAGGCTTAAGGGCATCAAGGTCCACAAAACGTCAGAATTCCAGGCGTATTACACAGTATGCAGCAAGTCTTTCATTCTCAGCAAATGGGGAAGATGTCCTTAATCGGCCATATGGGAGGAGCTAAGCACTCCAATGCAGTCACAGCAGTCAAGAAGAAGCGGACATTCATCTTTTTCATCAGTCCTTGGTAAGTGAAGTGCTAGGACTGTTAAGCGATGCGTAGAGACTTAAAGGCTGCACAGCATCTCACTGATCTTAACTGGATTTGATTTCCAATGACTATTGTTTTTTTCCCCCTACCATTTTGGTGCTGCATTAGGCCATTAAAAGGGCATTCCAGTAATGCATTAAACGTAAGTGAGGAGAAAAGGAATGTTGAGCAAGCTGAGAAACCTTGCCAATAGAGTGGTGCTCAAAAATGACTGACAGACTTTCGCATTTTCGACACACACTCGCACAGCTTGATGTAAGCTAACCTTTTTTAATGTAAAGTTTTGGCTTTCATTACAGAAATTTGCTACTGGTTTTTCAGTGAAGAGGGAGGATAGAGAAGGAATGCCTCACCACCCTGCTTTCCTCGTGTTTCTGCTCGTCTTGCTTCCTCTTTAGATGAGGGGGTTGATTTCATTTATCCCCTTTTCACTGCACGTGCTTTCTGATATTAGATATACCCATCTATTGACAATCACTGTTCTTCCACTGATAGTACATATCTGCCAACTCTCCCGATTTAAGCGGGAGACTCCAGATTTTCAGCTTTTTCGCCTCCCAATTATTCCATTATTTCTCCCAATTTTATAGCTAATGGTCGTCAAACCTAAGATGGTTGTTTTGAAAACACATCATTTCAGTTTTTGGCCTATTGTGGAAAGTCATTTGCTTATTAGCCTTTTTAATTGATATACTTCTCGGAGTTTGTAGGAATCAGATAGTCGTGCTTGACTCGTTATAGATTGTTTTTTCCTCTTTCCTGCGCATTTTGTAGAATGGATACTCATATTCCTCAGTTTTGTGCTATGTTTGAACTTGTGTTTGTGTGTTATCACTGTGCCAGTGCTGCCAAATTAATGGTTTTCCCACTAAATTGGGTGGTTTTGAGTACCTGTCTAGTGGCTAGTGAGGATTATGGTAGATCTTATACATAATAGGGTGGTTTTACGGTAAAATTACTTTTGAAAACCACTTGATCCATTCAGCATACGGGAATAGCACTATTTAATTTATTGACAACTACTAGCTCTTGAATTTATATCTCCTAAACATTTATAATACACAATATTCTGTCTTCGTTCCTGTATTGTTATGCATCGTAGAAGCAATAAATCTGCTGGTACATGCATTGTGTGTACCTATCGTGCTGGTTTTAATGCGGTGTTTTTTACATCACTGGATACTGTTTTAGTGCTAAAAATGGATAAAGTAAAGGCACAATATGCCCAGAAATGTCATGCTAAATAGCTAGTAAATTGCAAAATGGATGAAAGAATTTTTGGCAATGACACAAGAGCATGTTCCAAATTAATTTTGTCATAGTACTTTGTTAGCACCTTAAGTTGACATATAAGCGAAAGAGCAAAAAAATAAAATGAATAAAACATAAGACAGCTGCAGCACCCTAAACAAAAATACCTTTCAAAACCATGAAAGAATCTTCAGAAGTAAATCGTGCTGAGGGTTCCCTTGCATTTTTGTCATTGTTCTATCACATCATGTGGTCACTTAAGTAAGATGTGCGTGAGTAAATTCGAACAGTGATGTTGCCAGGAAACTTCCAATACATAGAACAAAGTGTAGTGCAGTCATAAAACATGTACAAGGCCTGTTGTTGTTGTGGTCTTCAGTCCAGTGACTGGTTTGATGCAGCTCTTGGCACTACTCTATCCTGTGCAAGCTTCTTTATCTCCCAGTACCTACTGCAACCTACATCCTTCTCAATCTGCCTAGTGTGTTCCTCTCTTGGTCTCCCTCCTTGATTTTTACTGCCCACGCTGCCCTCCAGTACTAAATTGGTGGCCCCTTGATGACTCAGAACATGTCCTACCAACTGATCCCTTCTTCTAGTCAAGTTGTGCATCTACTCTCTTCTTGTCCAAACTATTTATTGTCCACGTTTCACTTCCATACACGGCTACACTCCATACAAATACTTTCAGAAAAGACTTCCTGACTCTTAAATCTATACTCGATTTTAACAAATTTCTCTTCTTCAGAAACTCTTTTCTTGCCATTGCTAGTCTACATTTTATATCCTCTCTACTTCAACCATCATCAGTTAATTTGCTCCCCAAATAACAAAATTCATCTACTACTTTAAGTGTCTCATTTCCTAATCTAATTACCTCGGCATCACCCTATTTAATTTGACTACATTCCATTATCCTTGTTCTCCTTCTGTTGATGTTCATCTTGTATCCTCCTTTCAAGACACTGTCCATTCCATTCAACTGCTCTTCCAGGTCCTTTGATGTCTCTGACAGAATAACAATGTCACTGGCGAACCTCACAGTTTTTATTTCTTCTCCATGGATTTTAATACCTACTCCGTATTTTTCTTTTGTTTCCTTTGCTGCTTGCTCAATATACAGATTGAATAACATCGAGGATAGGCTACAACCCTGTCTCACTCCCTTCCCAACCACTTCTTCCCTTTCATGCTCCTCGACTCTGGTTTCTGTATAAATTGTAAATAGCCTTTCGCTCCCTGTATTTTACCCCTGCCACCTTTAGAATTTGAAAGAGAGTATTCCAGTCAACATTGTCAAAAGCTTTCTCTAAGTCTACAATTGATAGAACTGTAGGTTTGCCTTTCCTTAATCTATTTTCTAAGATAAGTCGTAGGGTCAGTATTGCCTCAGGTGTTCCAACATTTCTACGGAATCCAAACTGATCTTCACCGAGGTCGGCTTCTACCAGTTTTTCCATTTATCTGTAAAGAATTCGTGCTAGTATTTCGCAGCCATGACTTATTTAACTGATAGTTTGGTAATTTTCACATCTGTCAACACCTGCTTTCTTTGAGATTGGAATTATTATATTGTTCTTGAAGTCTGAGGGTGTTTCGCCTGTCTCATCCATCTTGCTCACCAGATGGTAGAGTTTTGTCAGGGCTGGCACTCCCAATGATGTCAGTAGTGCTAATGGATTGTTGTCTACTCCCGGGGCCTTGTTTCGACTCAGGTCTTTCAGTGCTGTGTCAAACTATTCACGCAGTATCATATCTCCCATTTCATCTTCATCTACATCCTCTTCCATTCCCATAATATTGTCCTCAAGTACATCACTCTTGTATAGACCCTCTATATACTCCCACCTTTCTGCTTTCTCTTCTTTGCTTAGAACTGGATTTACATCTGAGCTCTTGATAATCATACAGGTGGTTCTCTTTTCTCCAAAGGTCTCTTTAATTTTCCTGTAGGCAGTATCTATCTTACCCCTAGTTAAATATGCCTCTACATCTTTACATTTGTCCTCTAGCCATCCCTGCTTCTACATTTTGCACTTCCCGTCGATCTCATATTTGAGACGTTTGTATTCCTTTTTGCCTGCTTCATTTACTGCATTTTTATATTTTCTCCTTTCATCAATTAAAATCAATATATCTTCTGTTACCCAAGGATTTCTATTAGCCCTCGCCTTTTTACCTACTGGATTTCTCTGCTGCCTTCACTATTTCTTCCCTCAAAGCTACTCATTCTTCTTCTACTCTGTTTCTTTTCCCCATTCCTGTCAATCGTTCCCTAATGCTCTCTCTGGAACTCTCTACAGCCCCTGCTTCTTTCAGTTTATCCAGGTCCCATCTCCTTAAATTCCCACCTTATTGCAGTTTCTTCAGTTTTAATCTACAGTTCATAACCAACAGATTGTGGTCAGAGTCCACATCTGCCCCTGGAAATGTCTTACAATTTAAGACCTGGTTCCTAAAGCTCTGTCTTACCATTATATAATCTATCTGAAACCTTCCAGTGTTTCCAGGCCTCTTCCACATATACAACCTTCTTTCATGATTCTGAAACCAAGTGTTAGCTATGATTAAGTTATGCTCTGTGCAAAATTCTACCAGGCGGCTTCCTCTTTCATTTCTTACCCCCATTCCATATTGACCTACTACATTTCCTTCTCTTCCTTTTCCTACTATCAAATTCCATTCCCCCATGACTATTAAATTTTTGTCTCCCTTCACTACCTGAGTAATTTCTTTTATCTCATCGTACGTTTCATCAATCTCTTCGTCATCTGCGGAACTGGTTGACATATAAACCCATACTACAGTGGTAGCCATAGGCTTCATGTCTATCTTGGCCACAATAATGCGTTCACTTTGCTGTTTGTAGTAGCTTACCCGGACTCCTACTTTTTTATTCGTTATTAAACCTATTCCTGCATTACCCCTATTTGATTTTGTATTCATAACCCTGTATTCACCTGACCAGAAGTTTTGTTCCTCCTGCCACTGAACTTCACTAATTCCCACTATATCTAACTTTAACCTATCCATTTCCCTTTTTAAATTTTCTAACCTACCTGCCCGATTAAGGGTTCTGACATTCCACGCTCTGATGCGTAGAATGCCAGATTTCTTTCTCCTGGTAACGACGTCGTCCTATGTAATCCCCGCCCAGAGATCGAGATGGGGGACTATTTTTCCTCCGAAATATTTTACCCAAGAGGATGCCATCATCATTTAACCATACAGTAAATCTGCATGCCCTCGGGAAAAATTATGGATGTAGTTTCCCCTTGCTCTCAGCCGTTCTCAGTACCAGCACAGCAAGGCCGTTTTGGTTAGTGTTTCAAGACCAGATCAGTCCATCATCCAGACTGTTGCCTGACTTCAGGAACTACACATTTGTCTGGCCTCTCAACAGATACCCCTCCGTTGTGGTTGCACCTACGGTACAGCTATCTGTATCGCTGAGGCACGCAAGCCTCCCTACCAATGGAAGGTCCATGGTTCATGGGGGGAGGACGAGGCCCTATTATGTGGGAAATGTGAGACAAGATATTGGTGACAGCATGTGTAACATTGTAATTGATTAATCAACAGACATTAGTGTGACCAAATTATTCAGGAATAACAACAATATATTACAGTGCTGCAACCAATGGAATCATTTCAACATTTTTTAAAATTAGCCGACATCAAAAATTTTCATTCTGTTTTCTTGGTGCAATATTCCAACAATTCCCATGCATTATTATGTCAAGGAAAGATTTGTTGTTTGCATTTTATAATTTGTATCTACCTAACTAGCCTGCATTTCACACTTAAGTACCTGGCAGAGGGTTCATCATATCATTTTCAGATTATTTCCTTACTGTTCCGCATCAAATAACGCACAGAAAAAATGGACAGCTAAATCTTTCCTTTTGCGCTCTGATTTATTTTATTATGATGATACTTTCTCCCTATGTAGGTGAGGTTCAACAAAACATTTCTGCAATCTGAGGAGAAAGTTGGTGATAGAAATTTCTCAAATAGCTCTCATCCCAACAAAAAACGCCTTTGTTTTTAATGATTGCCATCCCAACTTGTGTATCATTTCCATGACACACTCACCCCTATATCACAATAATACAAAACAAGCTGCCCTTCTTTGGACTCTTTTTATGTTCTCTGTCAATCGTATCTGGTAAGGATCCCGTACCACACCGCAGTACTTTAGCACAGGGCTGACAAGTGTAGTGTAGGGATTTGCTGCATCTTCTAAGAGTTCCGCCAACAAAGCGCAGTTATTGGTTCGCCTTCCCCACATATTATTTATAAGATCTTTCCAATTAAAATTGTTCGTAATCGTAATTCCAAGGTATTTATTTGAATTGATAGCCTTGAGATTGGTGCGATTTATCTTCTAACTGAAATATGACAGATTTCTTTTAGTACTCATGTGGACGACGTCACACGTTTCTTCATTTAGAGTCAGTTGCCACTTTTCACACCACACAGATATCTTGTCTTTGTTAATGTGACTTTTTTATATCACATGGTGGAAAAATGATATTAAAAATGGTGTACAAAATGTGAAGTTTGTGACTAATAAAAAAAATTGGAATCCGGCGTTAGAATTGTTTACATCATTTACAATTTGCCAAATTATTGCACTGACCATGCGAGACACCTGTTCAAGAAAATGTCGCCAGATAGCAATATAGCGAAAAAAATACAGCTCTCCAAGAACAAAAGCTGTCACAATTAAAGAAGAAATGGTCAAAGAAGATGCCAGTCTAGTGCCACTGTTGAACTACCCCGTATTTACTCGAATCTAAGCCGCACCTGAAAAATGAGACTCGAAATCAAGGAAAAAAAAATTTCCCGAATCTAAGCCGCACATGAAATTTGAGACTCGAAATTCAAGGGAAGAGAAAAATTTTAGGCCGCACCTCCAAATCGAAACAAAGTTGGTCCATTGTAATATGAGAAACAATTTAGGTTGAATGAATGGCGATACAGCTACAGTAGTATGGTTCGAGTCGTAAGCTTAGCAGTTAAGCTTTACCAGGTAGCCATTGCTATGCGTCAGGCGCTCCGTCCGTATTTATACGGATACCCGTCCTTTTTCACATGCTTCGTCTGGTTTGAATTGATTGCTTATTTTTCATTGATCAGATAAGTGCCGTTGTCTTTGTTATAGGTGTTTATGTCACCCTAAGCTGAAAATGCATTACTGTACTGTGTCATGCATTGTTTGTCGCATTCTGATAATGAATGTTTACGGCCTATCGCCGCTCGCGGCATGGGTTGCTTTTGTGCACGCTACGCCGCTTACAATTAAAAAAAGAAAAAAGAGAGGAATCGTCTCATTAGTGAGACAATGGCAAGCGACTGCTATTTATTGTTACTTACGCTGCTGCTTTCTTTGATAATTGTCAACAAGAACCAAATAATAGACTGCGTATGATAGAAGATGTTCTGAACGAGAGTTTAGCGAAAATTTTTCTCCGTTTGAAAATCTTTGCAGACGCCTCTTTAGTACTTTACATTCTGCACAGAAATTAGTCATTTTAGATTTAAAAATCTAGTCTAGTATATTCTTCAGAGTTCGCTGTTGCCTCACTCTAGTTTCGTAGTTTATTAGGCAGACAGGATTTAAATGAGATAGCAGCAAACCCGAAAGAATACATGGCAAAATGTTTATATTTGTATTATTCTTATGGTGCACAGAATACTGCATGTGATTCACAATTCATAAAAGTTCCTATTAGCAACCATCTCTTGTCACAGGTAGGAAAAAATTCAGAACGTAGAGTTGGCCATATTGACAAACATCCCAAACAGTCTTGCCAGTCAGATTTTCACAGTACATTGAAATGCTGCTACATTTGAAGATGAACAATACGGAATTTTTATTTATTTCGTTGGATAATGTATAAAATGCAGTGGTTGAAACTCGGGGCGGAGAAAAAAAGCTCGTCTTCCACCTTTTTTATTTATTTATTTATTTACTGACGCAGAGGTTTTGGCGCCAGGATTTATCTTTGTGCCTGCAAAGCATGCCTGTGTAGTGCTACATATATTCGACGACAGAAGTTAGTTGTGGTGGCACCTACCAACATTTTTCAGAACTTCCGCTTACTTTGCACTCGATTCTAAGCCGCAGGCGGTTTTTTGGATTACAAAAACCGGAAAAAAAGTGCGGCTTAGATTCGAGTAAATACGGTACACTACAGACAACAGGTATGGAATTGACACTGTGGTTAGTTGCAGGGGTGGGAGTATACTGAAACTGAGCAGCGATTTTTGATCTTTTGTAGCTCCTGACTCTTTGACACTGAATCTCCCGATTTTTGGATTTTAAAGGTTGGCAAGCATGTAACATCACACGGGTCATGTCATTGTCTTATTTGGATGTTTGATTATCTTAAGGGCGGTGATACCGTCCCTATCGTCTGGCGAGATAACTGGGCATAATGAAGATGCTCCCTTGCCACTTGATAAGGTCTCAGTGACTGGTGAACAGGGACGCTCGCACCTGATGGTCAGTTCGTTGACCTCCCAGGTATCGCAGTCCACCACCGTCATTGCCACCACTGTTTCAATAGCAGTCATATTGTCACCTCCACCAATGCTACTAACGCTGCATTGACTAACGGCCATACTTCAAAGTACCTGATTCAGGGTGAAGATACAAGGGCAGAAATATTATGGACTTTGCGGGCTGACAAAAATCATGTGTCCTCTTCTGCTACAGGAAAGTAGACTGCTTTGATTCCTGTCATGTTCCCTAACGATAATGTAGCTAGTAAGATGCAGCTTGGATGGACTAAGACATCGTACAGTATTGTTCATGGTTTAGATCTGCGCTTTAGGAAAAGTGTTCTTGAAGATGTTGAAGGAGGTGTTCCTTTTGCTTCTTGATATGAAGAGTATTCATGGCGACAGTGCATCAACATTTATTGATATGGGGTCTTGTGGTCTTCATACAGTTCATCAGAGTTTCAAAAATGCAGCCATAAAGACTAACTGGGGTGTTATATCTTTTCTGAGATTGATAAATGTTGTGTTGAAGAATGTGCCCACAAGAAGAGCTCATTATAAAAGATGTAATAAACCCAAACATCTGCCCTCCTCTAAAAAATTTAGCTCCATGCTATGGGTGCGAAACAAGGCTGCGGCTGACTGTGGTGTAAAAATCATTCCGTTGCTAAAGACTTATGCAGATAAAATAAAGGAGCACAAGATTAAAATGGATACAGCTGTCGAATGATGTTAAACTATGTCAAAGAACCTCTGTTACCACCTAAAATATCTTTCTTTAGCTTTGTTCCAGGGTAGGTCACGTGGCTTTTGAGGGAATTCCAGCATATGGTGCCTTTCCTGTACAATGTTTTATCATCTCTACTTGCTGATGTGATGTCCCTAGTTGTTAAGGCTGAAGTATTATCTGCCGTGAAATCAACATGTGAAATAAAATTTGATAATAAAGCTGGTCTTTTTCCTGTAATAGACATGAACTTAGGTCATACTGCATGGTTTAAGCTCAGAAATGTAAAAGTGCCTGCCAAAGATATTTTTGATGTTCAGGAGTGAGTGTAGAGACATTTCCGATTGAAATGTGCTGAAACCTCCTTTTAAAGTCATCTTTGAAGTCCAGCATTTGTAGATACATAAGCTTTTTGATCCATTTGTGATCAATAACAGCCCAGGTAGTAAGTAGTAAGGCTAGAATCTTAAATACCTTGCAGAAATTCTATTCATAGGATTGATTAAGTGCTATGAATTGTGATAAAGTTGAGAAATAATTCATCCAACTTCTTGGTAAGGAGGTGCTTTTGGATCTTTGTGCAAACTACAGGAGGATCACTTCATAAGGTTCTCATTCTGAGTCGTGGTCAAGTCTTTGTAGAGCAAGGTTTTTCCATTAGTAACAAGTGTTTGGTAGTCAACCAAGAAACCAAGTCATTGATAGCCATACGTTAAGTATATGATGATCTGAAATCATCTGGCAGTTTCTTCAAGATTGACCTTAACAAGAGAATGATTCTGGACTATCGCAATGCTCGAATCACTATGGTGAGGCTTTAAAGCAGAAGCAATGTGAAGAAGATAAAGAAGCCGAGAGAGTTAGAAGTGTCCATCGTCCAGCAAGTTAAAGAACTGTAAGCCAAAAAGTCATGGATAGTGGCCGAAAGGGCCACTGTACTGAGTGGAATTGATGAAGAGATCACTTCTCTCACAAAGGAGTTTTGACTGGTTTTCATTGATTGATTTGAATCTTTTTTACAAAATGTAGACTATTAATACGAGGGTTGGAACTTTAATAGTGGCAACTATTTATTTACAGCTCATAGAAAATAGATATGTATTTCAAAGTTAGTTTTACTGACCTTCAAAGTAGTCACCGGCATTGTGTATAACCTGTCGCCAGCGATGTGGAAGTCGTAGGATACTCGTAGCAGTGCTAGTTGTTTCCAGAATGAGACGAGGTACTGGCAGAAGTAAAGCTGTGAGGACGGGGTGTGAGTCGTGCTTGGGTAGCTCAGTTTGTAGAGCACTTGCCCGCGAAAGGCAAAGGTCCCAAGTTCGAGTCTCGGTCCGGCGCACAGTTTTAATCTGCCAGGAAGTTTCAGTGCTAGTTGTGTTGACAGTTCAAGCGGCGTGCTCTATTGCCCGATGAATTTGTAGCAGTTCTGAAAGCGAATGCCATGAAGTGTTTCCTTCAGTTTAGAAATCGAGTTGAACTCACAAGGGCTTAAGTCAGGGGAGTGCAGTAGGTGGTATAGCACTTAGCAGCTCCATCAGTCAAACAAATCAGTAACAGCTTGCACTGTACGTGCTTGAGCATTGTCCTGCAAAATGATAGTCAGGTCCAGCAGAAAGTGTCATGACTTCTGTCTCTATGCTGTTCATTTTTGGAGCAGAACCTACAATCAGCTTAGAGACAGAAGTGATGACACTTTCTGGAGGACCTGACAGTCATTTTGCAGGACAATGCTCAAGCACATTCAGTGCAAGCTGTTACTGATTTGTTTGACTGATGGAGCTGCTAAGTGCTATACCACCTACTGCACTCCCCTGACTTAAGCCCTTGTGAGTTCAACTCGATTTCTAAACTGAAGGAAACACTTCATGGCATTCGCTTCAGAACTGCTACAAATTCGTCGGACAGTAGACCACGCCGCTCGAACTGTCAACACAACTGGCACTGCTAAGAGTATCCTATGACTTCCACATCACTGGCAACAGGTTATACACAATGCTGGTGACTACTTTGAAGGTCAAAACTTTGAAACACGTATCTATTTTGTACTAGCTGTAAATAAATAGTTGCCACTATTAAAGTTCCAATCTTCGTATATGGCAGAGAAAAGTCACAAAAGGTACCCCCAGTTCTGTTCTTATTTTTTAAATTTTAATGTTATATTTTACAACATATTTATTTTATGTTTTTCTGGTCTGATGCATTATCTTACGTGGAAAGTTCGTAAATCCTATATGGTAGGACAAGGTGTTACCGAAGTATGAAACCTAATGAAAAAGGTGCCTGAAAGACCTCTGTCTGCATTTTGATGTTCAGTTTTCCAGGCTTGTCAGGATATGAATACATGTTTTCAATACTCTAGACACTTCAGGTATGATCTTGGGCAGGTAAACATTCGGTATTTTCTGAAAGTTAACTTCAGGTGCAAATTTAAATTTCCTATGCCTGCACCTAATAAAATATATGATAACCCTTGTATGCAAAGGATGAAGAAATGTACTGTTATTATTCTTATGTGTATGTCTTGTTAGATTACTTTGAACTTGTATATAGGTTGTCCCATTTGCTTAGTCCTCCAGTCCCAGGTGGAAATTATTGAGACTGCAGCTATGTAAAAATATGCACTCTATAATTTAAGGCTAAATATAATGCCTGAATCCTTTGACTCCTCATTTATACATGCAGTGTGTTTTCTTGCACCTTTTTTGTTTGAATTTTACATGACAGGACTGATAGTGTCACCTAATTTGCTGAAAGTTAATGAATTTTCACATAATGAATAGGCAAAACTTCTGTCTAGTTTCATTTAATCGTAAGATTGTTATCGCTTTTGATATAAAAGCAGTTTCGACAAACTTCAGATTTGTAATTGATTTTAATCTGATGGACAGTTTTCTGTTCATATTAAATTCTTGCACTGTGATTCAAACAATTTGTATGATGAATTGATGGCATTACATCTGTTTAAAAGGTTTAATTCCATGAAAAATATGTTTTATCTTCAAAAGCGTTGATGGAAGATATCGCATGGTCTTCATGTGAACACCTTAAAATCAAAGTATTCAACATGATGTATGAGATATTGGAGTGATAAATTGTAATTAAATGTTGGGTTTGCCATAAAAGTTTCTTTTAAATTATGATTTCATAATATGTTGCTGTCATAGCTATTAGATGAAAGACAATTTTAGTCAAGTAAAATTTTCTGAACACATTTTAAGTTTTTGCTTTGATAAATTTGTTTTTTTAAGGATATGTAATAGACAAACAGATATGTGTCAGTATTTGTTCAGCATTTGAAGAGGGATGATATTTTTGTAACATTTTTACGTGAGTGTTTTACAATGTAATGTTCACCATCTGTGTATTTAAAAATTGAAAAAATCAACTAAAAAAATAAGCTAACAGTAACAGAAGAAAAGTTCTTGAATAAAATATTTTTGTCTCAGTTTTTTTTTTCTGTTTTAGTGTTAGCAATTACAAGACTGCAGTTAATTCAAAGTTAAAGTTAACTCATAAATAAAAACAGAAATTTGTCACCTAAAAATGGCTTTCATTTTTACAACTTACCTGTTTACTTACCCTTCAGATCATAAATCTTATAAAGGAGACAACTTACTGTTCATTCATTTTCACAACTTACCTGTTTACTTACCCTTCAGATCATAAATCTTATAAAGGAGACAACTTACTGTTCATTCAAAACCAGAGGGTTAATAACCCATTTAGAAATACATAAATCATTACTTTTTTTGTCAACTTACATCTTTACTTACCCCTGGTATCTCAAAATTTGTCAGGGAAAAATCCTAAAACTTGTCTGGAAATCAAGAAAATATTAGGGAATTTCACTTGGGGAAACTTGTGACAAACCTGATGTCACACACATAACAAGGAAATATAATGTAAATGGACAGATAAAAACAATCTACTCACCAAGCAGTGGCGGGAGTACACACAAACAAAAAGATTTAACTTTCACATGCTGTCAGAGCCAGTGGCTCCTTCTTCTGGTGGAAGATTGTAGTTTTTTTCCTTTGCCCCTCTTCCTTCTCTTTCAACTCTTCTGCCAGAAGAAAGAGCCACTGGCTCCAATACAACTCTGTTTTGAATCTGGGTAAGTATTTGTAGTCTTGCTATTACAATAGCAGATGCCTGACACCGATAGACCTTGTAACCATCCACATATTCGGGTACACTTCCCTTAGGTACTGTGGTGATTGATACAGTCATTGCTCTACTAGTTCAGTGTGAGGAAAAGGTCAGTACTCTGTCTCATCATTTTCTCCTCCACAGCAATATAAAGAAACTAAGAACAGAAACAGAGTTGAAGCTGTCAGGTTCCATAGCAATATATGGAGGAGGGAAGATTAATAACTCTTTGTTTGCTCCGTCCTTTTCCTAATCTCACTTATCCTTATTCTTGTGAACCACGTAAGAGAGAAACTTTGGAGGTGGCGAAGTTGTTACACAGTCTATATTGAAAATCAGTGCTCAAATTCAGTATTTTCTCTCGAGAACGTCATTGAGTTTCTTACTGAGGTACATACTTAAGTTCTATTTTAGTAAGATCCTTGCATTACATTTCTTAATTCCTTTCAGTTTTAATGTTGGGTGTCCTAACACTGAAGCAGTACCTTTGAACAGGTTACAGGTGTGTTGCACTCTCCCAGAATGTGTCTCAAAAATCTAAAATTATGTTTGCATTCCATACTACTAATTTAATGTGTTCATTCCATTTAATACAGGTTTGTAGTATTATCTCTAGGTTTTAATATAATGGAAGGAAACATTCCACGTGGGAAAATTATATATAAAAACAAAGATGAGGTGACTTACCGAACAAAAGCGCTGGCAGGTCGATAGACACACAACAAACACAAACATACACACAAAATTCAAGCTTTCGCAACAAACTGTTGCCTCATCAGGAAAGAGGGAAGGAGAGGGGAAGACGAAAGGAAGTGGGTTTTAAGGGAGAGGGTAAGGAGTCATTCCAATCCCGGGAGCGGAAAGACTTACCTTAGGGGGAAAAAAGGACAGGTATACACTCGCACACACGCACATATCCATCCACACATACAGACACAAGCAGACATATTTAAAGACAAAGAGTTTGGGCAGAGATGTCAGTCGAGGCAGAAGTGTAGAGGCAAAGAAGTTGTTGAAAGACAGGTGAGGTATGAGTGGCGGCAACTTGAAATTAGCGGAGATTGAGGCCTGGCGGATGACGAGAAGAGAGGATATACTGAAGGGCAAGTTCCCATCTCCGGAGTTCGGATAGGTTGGTGTTGGTGGGAAGTATCCAGATAACCCGGACGGTGTAACACTGTGCCAAGATGTGCTGGCCGTGCACCAAGGCATGTTTAGCCACAGGGTGATCCTCATTACCAACAAACACTGTCTGCCTGTGTCCATTCATGCGAATGGACAGTTTGTTGCTGGTCATTCCCACATAGAATGCATCACAGTGTAGGCAGGTCAGTTGGTAAATCACGTGGGTGCTTTCACACGTGGCTCTGCCTCTGATCGTGTACACCTTCCGGGTTACAGGACTGGAGTAGGTGGTGGTGGGAGGGTGCATGGGACAGGTTTTGCATCGGGGGCGGTTACAAGGATAGGAGCCAGAGGGTAGGGAAGGTGGTTTGGGGATTTCATAGGGATGAACTAACAGGTTACGAAGGTTAGGTGGACGGCGGAAAGACACTCTTGGTGGAGTGGGGAGGATTTCATGAAGGATGGATCTCATTTCAGGGCAGGATTTGAGGAAGTCGTATCCCTGCTGGAGAGTCACATTCAGAGTCTGGTCCAGTCCCGGAAAGTATCCTGTCACAAGTGGGGCACTTTTGTGGTTCTTCTGTGGGGGATTCTGGGTTTGAGGGGACGAGGAAGTGGCTCTGGTTATTTGCTTCTGTACCAGGTCGGGAGGGTAGTTGCGGGATGCGAAAGCTGTTTTCAGGTTGTTGGTGTAATGATTCAGGGATTCCGGACTGGAGCAGATTCGTTTGCCACGAAGACCTAGGCTGTAGGGAAGGGACCGTTTGATGTGGAATGGGTGGCAGCTGTCATAATGGAGGTACTGTTGCTTGTTGGTGGGTTTGATGTGGACGGACATGTGAAGTTGGCCATTGGACAGGTGGAGGTCAACGTCAAGGAAAGTGGCATGGGATTTGGAGTAGGACCAGGTGAAACTGATGGAACCAAAGGAGTTGAGGTTGGAGAGGAAATTCTGGAGTTCTTCTTCACTGTGAGTCCAGATCATGAAGATGTCATCAATAAATCTGTACCAAACTTTGGGTTGGCAGACTTGGGTAACCAAGAAGGCTTCCTCTAAGCGACCCATGAATAGGTTGGCGTACGAGGGGGCCATCCTGGTGCCCATGGCTGTTCCCTTTAATTGTTGGTATGTCAGGCCCTCAAAAGTGAAGAAGTTGTGGGTCAGGATGAAGCTGGCTAAGGTGATGAGAAAAGAGGTTTTAGGTAGGGTGGCAGGTGATCGGCGTGAAAGGAAATGCTCCATCGCAGCGAGGCCCTGGACGTGCGGAATATTTGTGTATAAGGACGTGGCATCAATGGTTACAAGGATGGTTTCCGGGGGTAACAGATTGGGTAAGGATTCCAGGCATTCAAGGAAGTGGTTGGTGTCCTTGATGAAGGACAAACTTTGTATGTGGTGTTGTCTGAAAGCTGACGCAGTCCCTCAGCCACATACTCCCGACGGTCAAGTACCACGGTCGTGGAACCCTTGTCCGCCGGAAGAATGACGATGGATCGGTCAGCCTTCAGATCACGGATAGCCTGGGCTTCAGCAGTGGTGATGTTGGGTGTAGGATTAAGGTTTTTTAAGAAGGATTGAGATGCAAGGCTGGAAGTCAGAAATTCCTGGAAGGTTTGGAGAGGGTGATTTTGAGGAAGAGGAGGTGGGTCCCGCTGTGACGGAGGACGGAACTGTTCCAGGCAGGGTTCAATTTGGATGGTGTCTTGAGGAGTCGGATCATTAGGAGTAGGATTAGGATCATTTTTCTTCGTGGCAAAGTGATACTTCCAGCAGAGGGTACGAGTACCCCATTCCCGATGTCCAGGCGGAGCTTCAAGGAATCCTCAGAACCTTAGGCCCCCTGCAAAACCTTTCACCTGACTCCATCAACCTCCTGACCCCACCGACACCCCGCACCCCTACCTTCTACCTTCTTCCTAAAATCCACAAACCCAATCATCCCGGCCGCCCCATTGTAGCTGGTTACCAAGCCCCCACAGAACGTATCTCTGCCTACGTAGATCAACACCTTCAACCCATTACATGCAGTCTCCCATCCTTCATCAAGGACACCAACCACTTCCTTGAACGCCTGGAATCCTTACCCAATCTGTTACCACCGGAAACCATCCTTGTAACCATTGATGCCACGTCCTTATACACAAATATTCCGCACGTCCAGGGCCTCGCTGCGATGGAGCATTTCCTTTCATGCCGATCACCTGCCACCCTACCTAAAACCTCTTTCCTCATCACCTTAGCCAGCTTCGTCCTGACCCACAACTTCTTCACTTTTGAGGGCCTGACATACCAACAATTAAAGGGAACAGCCATGGGCACCAGGATGGCCCCCTCGTACGCCAACCTATTCATGGGTCGCTTAGAGGAAGCCTTCTTGGTTACCCAAGTCTGCCAACCCAAAGTTTGGTACAGATTTATTGATGACATCTTCATGATCTGGACTCACAGTGAAGAAGAACTCCAGAATTTCCTCTCCAACCTCAACTCCTTTGGTTCCATCAGTTTCACCTGGTCCTACTCCAAATCCCATGCCACTTTCCTTGACGTTGACCTCCACCTGTCCAATGGCCAACTTCACATGTCCGTCCACATCAAACCCACCAACAAGCAACAGTACCTCCATTATGACAGCTGCCACCCATTCCACATCAAACGGTCCCTTCCCTACAGCCTAGGTCTTCGTGGCAAACGAATCTGCTCCAGTCCGGAATCCCTGAATCATTACACCAACAACCTGAAAACAGCTTTCGCATCCCGCAACTACCCTCCCGACCTGGTACAGAAGCAAATAACCAGAGCCACTTCCTCGTCCCCTCAAACCCAGAATCCCCCACAGAAGAACCACAAAAGTGCCCCACTTGTGACAGGATACTTTCCGGGACTGGACCAGACTCTGAATGTGACTCTCCAGCAGGGATACGACTTCCTCAAATCCTGCCCTGAAATGAGATCCATCCTTCATGAAATCCTCCCCACTCCACCAAGAGTGTCTTTCCGCCGTCCACCTAACCTTCGTAACCTGTTAGTTCATCCCTATGAAATCCCCAAACCACCTTCCCTACCCTCTGGCTCCTATCCTTGTAACCGCCCCCGATGCAAAACCTGTCCCATGCACCCTCCCACCACCACCTACTCCAGTCCTGTAACCCGGAAGGTGTACACGATCAGAGGCAGAGCCACGTGTGAAAGCACCCACGTGATTTACCAACTGACCTGCCTACACTGTGATGCATTCTATGTGGGAATGACCAGCAACAAACTGTCCATTCGCATGAATGGACACAGGCAGACAGTGTTTGTTGGTAATGAGGATCACCCTGTGGCTAAACATGCCTTGGTGCACGGCCAGCACATCTTGGCACAGTGTTACACCGTCCGGGTTATCTGGATACTTCCCACCAACACCAACCTATCCGAACTCCGGAGATGGGAACTTGCCCTTCAGTATATCCTCTCTTCTCGTCATCCGCCAGGCCTCAATCTCCGCTAATTTCAAGTTGCCGCCACTCATACCTCACCTGTCTTTCAACAACTTCTTTGCCTCTACACTTCTGCCTCGACTGACATCTCTGCCCAAACTCTTTGTCTTTAAATATGTCTGCTTGTGTCTGTATGTGTGGATGGATATGTGCGTGTGTGCGAGTGTATACCTGTCCTTTTTTCCCCCTAAGGTAAGTCTTTCCGCTCCCGGGATTGGAATGACTCCTTACCCTCTCCCTTAAAACCCACTTCCTTTCGTCTTCCCCTCTCCTTCCCTCTTTCCTGATGAGGCAACAGTTTGTTGCGAAAGCTTGAATTTTGTGTGTATGTTTGTGTTTGTTTGTGTGTCTATCGACCTGCCAGCGCTTTTGTTCGGTATATCTCTAGGTTTTTAAATAATGTTACTGGCTCCAGAGGTTTGCTACAGAGGGAGCATATCACCAACAAAATGGCCTCCATACAATAATAAAATGGTGGTTTTACGATATGCATGGTCGGAGAACTAAAGCATTTGAAACATAATAGTTGACGAGTTGTAAGGAAGTAGTAAATAATGTTTGTTCCAAGTACACAAGATTGCATGTCATTTTCTATGCAGTCACCATTTCATTCGAACATTTAAGATATCATGAAGCAAGCATTTTAAAATCTTCTGTTCAAATTTCACTGACCGGAAGGCCAACCAGTGTTAACAGAAATTGTCAGTGTATCAGCTTCGTGGAATGGAGACAGTAACCACAGTACAGGAAATTAATTCCATGAAATTAATTGTTGCAATCAATTGTTTTGTAACTTTATCAGGTCTAAAGGTAACCGTGCAGATGCATGTTATATTTTTGTTCCAGACAGTGAAACCATGATTGAATTGAATAGGTACATTTTAGTTTTGTCTAGTTTTCTCTGTACACCAGTGGTCCCCAACCGGGGAGTAATTACTACTTGAGGGTTAAAATTAAATTTTATGAGGGGGAAGAACAAAAGGGATCGATTGTGTTTCAGTCACAAAACTAAATTGTTTTTAAAAGATCGTTACAGTTATCACTATTTATTAAAACAATACTACTAATTACATAAGTTAATAATAATTGATTTTTTTTTTTTTTTTTTTTCAAATACTAGTGTCAACGTGTGACACAATATGATTGAGGTTACAGCTTGTGATACAAATGTACAAACATCATCTTCCTCACATAGTTCTCCCACTACACACATACTTTGTACCATGTATCTATGATAGAAATATCGTGACATGTACAGTACAAATGCTTAAAGACTCGAAAATTCCAGCAGTAGAACAACAATTGTTTCATTATTCATGTCACATCATTAAATGAAATAACTGACAGTGCAGCTTGACAGTGACTATATAATGACTGCTGTAGGGCTTACACATTATTATTGTCCATCATCATCATCATCATCATCATCATCATCGTTGGTGACAGTGGTCAAACACAAAGGACTGGCTGGGTGAGGTCCTTCAGTCTCTATCAGTTCAGAAGTAAGAAGTTCAGCAATCAAGTTATTTAAAAACAGTAAATGTAGTGCATGCATTTTAAATTAGTTGATTTTAAATGGGGGTGCAGGGTGTGAGTTAGGTGAGGATCACTTCACGAAGAGGAGGAAGCATGTTTTGTAACATATGTGTACTCTCATTGTGGATAGTCAGCTTTCATTTCTGTGAAGGAGTTGCAGATTTATTTGCAATATATTGGGGTTGCTTTATCATTCAGTAACAAAAAGGTTGTTAGGAATTAGCAGTACAAATGTGTTGAAAGGAGGCAGTCAGTTCATCTAACAAGTGGTTTTGTAACTTTATCAAGTTCAGCAGAGTGACCTTTCTCTTCCTGTGTTTTCTCAGATTTATGATGTGACAGGGGGAAAGAGCACACTGGAAACTGATCTGACTGACTTTTATTCTCATTTCTTTCATGCCTGATATTCAGCATCCTATGTACCTTTATTCACCTTCATTAAACTGGGATAGATGTTTGATAGATGGAATCTGAGTGTAATTGCAAATGCATGCATGTTGATAATTTCGGATGGACTTTGTTGCTTTCACCTTCTAGCATGGCCTGGAAACAGCCATTGGTTTTAAGTCTCCAAGATTAGCTTGCGACACAAATTTCATGGGATGTCTGTCTGCCCTTCCTTTTTCAACACGCGACCTCACTATTAGTTCCTTCAGAGCCACACTCAAGGAAAATGGTTGTTCAAATTTTAGAAGTTGAGTTGGTGGGAAATTCTGAACAGAGCAACCAGGCATTGTGTCTGCTGTCTCATGATTGAAGAAGACACCTGGTACCACTGCAAATTTGTTTTGTCAATTGATCATATAGCCACTGCCAAGTTTTTTTTCTTTCTCTGTCCACGGAGTGGGGCAGGGTTGAATTTTGTTCAGAGTTAACAGTCACTGTTCGAGGTCATGTGCCACTTCTGTGTGCGCTTGGAATGTGCTTTTGGATGTGAGTTTAGTTGGGTTTATCATGTTAGGAAGTTTCTATAATTGTTAATTCATTTATCGGAAAG
Organism: Schistocerca americana; assembly: GCF_021461395.2. Taxonomy (NCBI): domain Eukaryota; kingdom Metazoa; phylum Arthropoda; class Insecta; order Orthoptera; family Acrididae; genus Schistocerca; species Schistocerca americana. Next base: position 244,370,736 of record NC_060126.1, on the reverse strand, counting down.
ATTTTTGTCCGCAATTAACGTTTTGTGATTTCTTTTCCTACAGATCACAAGCCAGTTCTCTCAACTCAAATTGTGCTAGAGATGGTGAAATTTGCTTCCATTATCTTTGAGTGTCTGAATTTATGTAGCTCTTGAATCTCCATGTTGCATTCTTCACTTAACCTAATGCTCACTGAATATTGATGACTGACTTTGAATAAGACACCCCATAAGGTACCATACTGTTTACTGAAGTTGAGGAGTTCACTCCTTTTTATCAATAAATGTAACTTTGAAGCAACTTAGTTTGCTAAACTTGTTCCTAATGAGCACACCAGCATACCCTCCAATATTTCTGAGTTCATTAACCCCAACTGCCCTGTAATGAAAAGACGTGAGAAGCCACACATTGAAATTTTATCTCCTGATCACCTGTTTTGAAATCTGGTAATAAGAATTCCCAGCGAGCTCTTTGCTACAAAACTGAGGGCCAAATTCAATTAATTCTTCATGTGACTTCAGCTGTAAGAGAGAATGATGGGCATTATTTTTTTTTAAAAAAAAAAAAAAAAAAAAAAAAAAAAAAGAGAGAGAGAGAGAGAGAGAGAAAAGAAAAACATGCAACTACAAAAAATTCCATGTTATATATTGAAAGTTCATCCCACAATAAAAACACATGCAACTACAAAAAATTCCATGTTATATATTGAAAGTTCATCCCACAATAAACAGTTACCAAAATTTAAAATGTAGATGATATCAGTAATTTGTAAACAGAGGGTAGATTTAGTATTATTGACTCGTTAGTTTGTTGTTTACAAAATTAGATATTAATTTTTTGTTTCCTTTACTACTTGCTCATTATAGAGGTTGAATAACATTGGGAATAGGCTACAACCCTGTCTCACTCCCTTCTCAACCACTGCTTCCCTATTGTGCCCTCGACTCTTTATAACTGTTATATGGTTTCTGTAAAAATTGTAAATAGCCTTTTGCTCCTTGTATTTTACCCATGCCATCTTCAGAATTTGAGTGTTTTCCAGTCAACATTGTCAAGAGCTTTTTCTGAGTCTACAAATGCTATAAACGTAGGTTTGCATTTCCTTAACCCATCTTCTGTGAGAAGTCATAGTGTCAGTATTGCCTCGCGTGTTCCTACATTTCTCTGGAATCCAAGCTGATTTTCTTGAAGGTCGTCATCTGTGAGTTTTTCCATTCTTCTATAAAGGATTCATGCTAGTATTTTGCAGCCATGACTTTAAACTGATAGTTCAGTGATTTTTCACACCTGTCAGAACCTCCTTTCTTTGGAATTGGGATTATTATATTCTTGAAGTCTGATGATATTTTGCCTGTATTATATATCTTGCTCACCAGATGGAAGAGTCTTGTCATGGCTGGCTCTCCCAAGGCTGTCAGTAGCTCTAACGAAATGTTGTTTACTCCCGGGGCCTTGTTTCGACTGAAGTCTATCCGTACTTTCTCAAATTATTCATGCAGTATCATATCTCCCTTCTCATCTTCCTCTACATCATCTTCCACTTCCATAACATTGCCCTCAAGTGAATCTCCCTTGTATAAACCCTCTGTATACTCCTTCTGTCTTTCCGCTTTCCCTTCTGTGCTCAGGACTGGTTTTCCATCTGAGCGCTTTATATTCATACAGGTGGTTCTCTTTTCTCCAAAGGTCATTGTAATTCTTGTATAGGCAGTATCTACCTTGCTCCTAGTGATGTGTCCTTCTACAGCCTTACATTTGTCTTGTAGCCATTTCTGCATTGCCATTTTGCACTTCCTGTCAATCTCATTTTTTATACATTTGTATTCCCTTTCGCCTGCTTCATGTACTATTTTATATTTTCTCCTTTCATCAGTTAAATTCAATATCTCTTGTGTTACCCAAGGCTTTCTACTAGCCCTCGTCTTTTTACATACTTGATCCTCTGCTGCCTTCACTATTTCGTCTCTCGAAGCCACCCATTCTTCTATTGGATTCCTTTCTCCTGTTCTTGTCAATCGTTCCTTAATGCTCCTTCTGAAACCCTCTACAACCTCTCATTCTTTCAGTTTATTCAGGTCCCATCTCCTTGAATTCCTGCATTTTGCAGTTTCTTCAGTTTTAATTTACAGTTCATAACCAATAAATTGTGGTCGGAGTCCACACCTGCCCCTGGAAATGTCTTACAATTTAAAATCTGGTTCCTAATCTTTGTCTTAGCATTACATAATCAATCTGAAACCTTCCTTTGCTCAATACCCTTAAAGTAAGTATGAATTTTAGAGCTCATGTTTACTGGACTTTTTGTCTTGTTCTCATCCATACTACCAATGTAGACCCCTGTATAATTAGGGCTAAATTGTATCGTTGTTGACCAGAGTAATTTGTCTTGACTTGTATAATTTTTTGTATATTGTAGAGATGTTGTAGGGTAGTGTGTAATAATGATGTGTACCTTGCTTGGAGCTTGTAATTTTTTACTGGTGGATGCAATAAAGAAGTCAGTGGGGTACTTGGTGAAATTGTTCTGAAGTTACATTCTCTTGGAGCAGAAATTCAGGAAAAAAGGACACTTTAAGAAAGATGACTTAAAAGAAATTTACAGACACCTAAGAAAAATTATGGTACATGAACTGAAATTAACCACTAGTAGTAAGGGCATTCTTATGAGAGAAAGGAAGAGGTTTTCAACCAGGCAATTAATGGCTGGTCTTTTAATTAAATATACACTTATTTTCAACATAAACCTGTTTCATATCAGTGCATTTCATAAAAAATTTCTTACGGCGTGGGAATAGGTAAATATCAATATGGTGCTAATTTGATGAATGGGATTGATCTTTTCGACAAACCATGTTTAATACAGTGTTTTCTTATTGCCAAAGAACTTTAAAAATGTGTTTCTTTTGCAATCACTGGCTCTTCTTTGCATTTTTTCTCCCCCAGTTGATTCAGAAAACTCACATAATTTTTGCAATTCATTGTTTTACTTTTTGTGTAAAGTAATTGTTAACAATAATATCTTAGCATCTCAAAAGAAGCATTGCCCAGAATCTTTTCAGCAGATTAAAGCAAGTTTGCCTTTTTTGCTTTATTTGCCATTTCATTTATGACAGGAAGTTGTGAAGCCACATCTTTTCCACAGTAATAGACAGTATCCATTCTGTTAAACTGATCCCCCAAGTCCTTTGTTGTCTTTCTCAGGATTAGAATGTCATCGGCTGACTTTAAAATTTTTATTTTTTCTCTCTGAATTTTAGTTCCCGTTCCAAATTTCTCTGTGGTGTCCTTTACAGCATGCTTAATGTACATATTGAATAATGCGGATGACGGGCCACAGCTCTGTCTAACTGCCATCTTTACCACTACCTCCCTTACATGTGTAACTCTAATAATCACATTCCAGTTTCTGTACATGTTTCACATAACCTTCATCCATGATAGTTGATTCCTGCTGCCTTCAGAATTTGAAAGAATGTATTTCAGTTTATATTGTTGTATCGTTTTGCGAACTCTAGAAGTGCTACATATGTAGGTTTGTTATTCTTCTGTTTCTGGCATAAATTGTAGGTTCAGTATGGCCCAAAGTGATCTTTCCTAAGGTTGGCCTCTACCAATTTTTGCTGTTCTTCTGTAAATAATCCATGCTAATATTCAGCAATCATGACTTATTAAACTGTGCTTCAATAATATTTGCTATTGTCCACACTTGTCTTCATTGGAATTGGGATTATTAAATTCTTCTTGAAGTCTGAAGGTAATTCACCTGTCTTCTATATCTTGCATACTAGGTAGAATCAGTTTTGTCATGGTTGATTCTCCAAAATCTCTCTATAATTCTCAGGGAATGTCTTTAATCCAGATGCCCTATTTTGACGTGTCTTTCAGTGCTCCGTCAAATTTTCCTCTCTCATCTTATCTTCATCTACTTCCTCTACTCTTTTAACAAATATAGTCATCTAGTTCATTTCCTTTGTATGGCCCTTCTATATATTACTTCCTCCTCTGAGCCTTCGTTTCTTTGCAGTACAACATAGGCCAAAACCAGAGCCCGATGCTGTATCGAGGCATTAGCTGCCACTAGTGGATTCAGCATTTTGTCATATCGACAGCAGCCCAGTTCTGGCAGTGGCTAGCTTTCAGGGAGTGTCATCGGCCCTGAAGTACGCAGCAGTACTTGTCTCCCACATTATCAAGGGAGTTATGTGGCACTTAAAATATGTAACAATGCTTGTCTTCTGCATTGACAAGCCCGCTCTGGACCTTTATAAACCTCCAGGCCAGCCAAACAGATCACTAGCATGACAGGGCTATGCATCAATGCCGGCCAGCCCTATGTCAGTCAGCACTGCGGCATGATGATGTCTTGATGCAGCTACCATTGTCGCAGCCAGGCTGTGAACCGGCGACTATTGCTTGACGGCCTCACCAGCAGACTGCCTTCACTCTACCACCATCTCCACGAGACCGCCCACTAGCCATCCTTTCACCACTTCATGGTCAAAAGCTCAAAAAGAGATCCACACAGCTATGTGCTGCTGGGGTCCAATGCCATCTGACACAGGGCTGCAGCCTATAGTCCTGGGTTCATCACTTGGGCAACACTGCCATCTGTCGCATCATTTGGGCTCAACACAATAAGTCTTCGCTGGACAGCCATTGGCTGTCAGTTGTATCAAGGGAAAATTGAAAGGCTGACCTCCATGTCTGCTTCATGAAACTGACATGGAGCTCAAAATGGCAAATCAGAAACAGATAGAGGAAAAATATAAAACTGTAGAGTCAATCATGACTACGGGAAAGGTGGATACTGCTTATAGGAAAATTAAATAAACAATTGGAGAAAACCGAGCGGGGTGGCGCAGTGGTTAGACACTGGACTCGCATTCGGGAGGACGACGGTTCAATCCCGCGTCCGGCCATCCTGATTTAGGTTTTCCGTGATTTCCCTAAATCACTCCAGGCAAATGCCGGGATGGTTCCTCTGAAAGGGCACGGCCGACTTCCTTCCCAATCCTTCCCTAATCCGATGAGACCGATGACCACGCTGTCTGGTCTCCTTCCCCAAACCAACCAACCAACCAATTGGAGAAAAGAAACAGCTGTGTGAGTATCTAGAACTAAGATGGCAAACTGGAATTAGATAAATGTAGCAGATCAGGGTCCAGTGGCTGCTACTGGGCGATAAAAGCTGTTTTTATGTTTATCAGGAGGCATTCAACTCCCATCAAGGGGCATCCTAGGTTTGTTTCTGGTGAGGGAGACAGGAGTCTATCATGGGTGGCTGCTGTGAAACAGTTTGTGAACAAAACAATTTTTTGTTATTCTGCTAAGCTTGATCAAGATCAACAGTGTTCTTGGATGCATTGCATGTTCTCACCTCTCACCACATGATGGTACATAATGCACTCAGGAACACTGCCACACATGATCAGTTTGGTGATAACAGGTGTTATGATGTGAGTAGGTATAATATTGCTGGAGCGTGCCGACAGCCAACTCTTTGAACACTGTATAATCACAGGTCAACATTATTCTGACACTGTAATCGTTCCCCATGTGCATCTTTTCAGGGGTGCATTTGACCCTGATTTCATTTTTGTGGTTAACAACACATGACGGCATTGAACGGCGCAGGTGGAGCAGCTCTTGGAGCGATAGGATATGAGGCCAAAGATCTAGCCTGTCCTTTTTTCTTCAACTGAATCCATCAAGCACTTATGGGATGTGTTGCGGAGACATATTGTGGCATGTCCACATGCACCAAACATTCACAGCCACCATAAATTTCAGTAATTCCAGTGTAATTATTTTCTTTGAATAAGTGTCATTTCTGTTTGTCTCATTGTTGATTTCTTTCAGTTACCTTCTGTACTATACTGTAGCAGTTATTTCTGTGTATGATCAGAGTTTCATTAAGCTGTGTTACTTGGCATTGACAACTCATACAAAAGTTGCTTTCATCCTTAAGTTTTGCACACCACCAGATTATACTATCATGCACGCTTTGGTACCACTTAACTGATCTTTAATTGGCAGTCTGATGTGCCCATTGTTCAAAAATCTCCATATACAAGTTGGCAACAGTTAGACTAAGAGTTCCCTGCATGTTAACCTCATCAATGTGCCTGTAAAATGCACTGCTGTACTGGAAATGGTTGTAGTAAGACTTTGTCTAAACAGAGAAAGTGACTATTTCCATCAGAAAATACTTTCTTTGTGAAAAATAACTTTGTTCATAGGGATCATTATAAATAGGGAGACTATGTTTAAGCTAACAAGAATATTACAACCACCCACATTTGTGTCCTACAGTTTTTCATTAAAAGACACTGAGTTATTAATATAATTGTCAGTTTACCATTTAAACAGGTCAATTTATTTCCTGCAGAATTGTTTCATATATGGAGAGAGAGAGAGAGAGAGAGAGAGAGAGAGAGAGAGAGAGAGAGAGAAGATTTTTACCACTTACACAGTTTTTGTCCAAAATTTGATTTTAGGATTTGTTAAAAATCTGATTTTACGATATTACTAAAGCTTTTTGTAAGTAGTTGGATCAGAAAGATCAATGATCTTCATGAGAACTGTGGCAACACTTTTGTTAGATGAAAGTGTAATAATCTTATCTGCATTGATATTCCTAATCACCTTCTTTTGCACTTACAAACAATTACTTTCAATGGGCTTAATTTTTTTAATCTATTTGGTCCAAATTTCATAAATGACCTATTGTGGTAACCAATGGATTCCTGCCTCATTATTTTGCTGTAATGTCCTCCATGAGAACTTTTAGGGATGTCACAACAAAGTGGCTGTTGTAACCCTCACTTTAGATTTAAGAGTCATTTATTGAATAAACTGTCCAGTAGTCCACAAAACTGAGCAGTAATAGTTGCTGATTAAAATCATGTAAGTCCAAACATGACTAAAGTGTTCTGCAAGTAATTGCAGTATTAACGCCAGTCACAAATAAGTCTTGGTGGTGGTGGTGGTGGTGGTGGTGGTGGTGGTGGTGGTGAAAACCACATGTTCATCAAATAGAAGCACTGTATGGAAATGGGAACCAGTTTGTGGAGGGCAGCCCAACCACTGTAAATCGTGGGATAAATTGGAAGGCGTGGCAATCACTATCCAGTCCACTCCAAGAAAAAAGCAGCAGTGTTCTTAGTTCACTTTGTAGAGGCAGAGATGGATAATATAGTCTGCAAAGAAAAAATGATGGCAAGCCAGCTGCAGTATAGCCTCTTATATAGGCCTGCTACAGAATTTCAAGTGACTGGCCTGCGACATTGGCGGGAATGCCCTTACTGGATGTGAGTGGTGTTAGGCATTTCAGTATGCCCATAACTTGCATTTTTTTGTCCGGCTGTGCTACTGAAGTTAGCTCCATTATGAAGTACCAAATTTTCATCTTTAGTTAATTCTTTACCAGATGAGTGAACAGTCATTGATTAGGAAAACTGACAACTTGACTAACCACATCCAACCTAAGTGTTGTTCTGTGACAAGATACATTGTGTCAGAAATTTGATGTAGTGATGATCTGGTGATCATAAACATTGAAAATAGTAATGTGTAAAGTATAAAAATTAATTCATTTGTGATCTAGAGTCAACTCATTAGTAAAACATTTAAGGTTTATGTCAGTGAGAATAGGTGATGAAAACCAGAACTAATTGTCCAAGAGAATGCTGGTCATAGACGCCAGCAAAAGAAAATTTGTGAATGTATACAACAGACATTAACTTAAACTCTGATAATTCCATTTTTTAAATATTGTTACTGATAATGGATGAGTGGATTTACTGTTAGATTTAGACATTGGCTTTATTTCTGGTAACCAGTTTCATATACAATAATATCTGTCTTCAAAGGTTCACATTTATTTACTGTAATACTATATGATGTATATAAGTCATGTTTGCATTACACAGAGCTTTTGATTTGATAGGCTAAAACAAGGCAAATTGATGGAGATTTTGAGAAATATTGCAATGGAGGAAAGAGATTTGTGAATCCTCAAGAACCTGTACTGGAATCAAACAGCAGTGTTGCGTATTGATGGAGAAAACACTGAAGCAGTCAAAATTCTCAGGGGAATAAGACAGAGTTGTATCTTGCCACCCATACTATTTAATATATACTCAAAATTAATGTTCTTAGAATCCCTGGAAGAAGTAGAAGAAGGAATTTTGATAAATGGAATAATATTAAACAGCATTCGATATGTTGATGCCTATTGTATTTAAGCGTTACAATTATGAATGACTGGAATTGTAAGAGCTAGCGGGCAGTATGGGCTTGAAATAAACACCACAAAGACGAAACTCATGGTCGCGAATAAAGAAAATATTACAGGAGTAAACTTAATCATAAACCAAAGAACTATAGAAAAGGTAAAGCAATATACATACCTTGGAACCATAAAAAATGAAAATTGGCATAACTCGCAAGACATCAAGATTCACATTGGGAAAGCAACAAGTGTCTTTCAGAAAATGAGTGCTGTCTTCAAAAGCCATAACTCTAAGAACAAAAATCAGACTTTTGTACTGCTTTGTACATTCTGTTCTCATAGTCAGGCCTTTGAATTGTGGCTTTATAGGTAGACCCAGAGGGTGACAAACATAGAAGTTTTGAGAAGAATGAACGCAGCACCTAAATTAATTGAGATAGTGAAATGCTGAAAGTTGCAATGTCTGGGAAATATTGTGTAATATAAATGGATATGATTTGCTACAAGAAATACTTCAAGGGAAAATAAACAGCAAGAAGAGGTCCTGGAAGAAGATGAATATCTTGGTTCGACAACCTTAGATGTTGGTTCAATATGTCTTCAACAGAACTATTCTGTGTTGCTACCAAAATAGAAGAATAGCCATGATGATTGCCAACACCTGAACCAGGTAGGCACTGAAAGAAGAATACTGTATAATTGTGCGGCTCCTGAAAATAAGTATGAAAATATCTGAAAGTGGAATTGGGAGATGAATTTCAAAATCTAAAAAATGAATGGTTGTTGTACATCCTCGTTTCAGTAATGCATATTAGAGCTAAGGTTTTCAATAGAAATGAAATAGATATCCAGCAACTACTCAATATCAGGCTGGATATCAGATAGTTGGTCAATATCTGGCAGATACTGGATTTTCAAAAAATTATGAAAATTTCGGAAAACTCACTTTATTTAATTCAAATGTGAAGTACCCTTAACACAAATAAAACCACTATCTCTTCAAATCAAAACACCATTCCAGAATGAGATTTCCACTCTGCAGTGGAGTGTGCACTGATATAAAACTTCCTGGCAGATTAAAACTGTGTGCCGGACCGAGATTCGAACATGGGACCTTTGCCTTTCGCAGGCAAGTGCTCTACTTGCCCATGAAAAACAAAGGTCCTGAGTTCAAGTCTCAGTCTGACACACAGTTTTAATCTGCCAGGAAGTTTCAAAAAGTAAATTAGTTATCAAACTTAACTGGAGGTAAATTATAGTGAATGAAAACTGGTTTCTTGCTATTAGGAGGAAATAAGCAATTTTGCTTGTATTTGGAAACAAGGTCAGGCTCAGAAAAAAGTCTTTCACTATACACAGTGCTGCAAGGCATTGAAAAATATATTCTGGCAAACTTCGTCAAATTTGAGTATTGTTTCACTTTAGCAGACCACTAAATATAAGGGTTGCAATTGTGATTGATTTGAACTGTTTTCAAATAATAGTTAATCTAACTTGCAGTTGTTTCCTGACTGTCATACTATTATTATTTTCATTTACCACCTTGTTAAAGCAGTTCCAAAGTGTGCTGTGGGCTTTGTGAGTCACAGTTGATTCAGTCTCATCTCTTACATTTCTTTAAGTAGGCATTAGAGATGGACTGCTAGTGGTGAAAGATTCTTCACAAATTTCCAATAGGACCTTCAGTTGAGCTCTTTCAATTTCAACAACTCGTAAAATAAATTATCATGGATCTAGAATGGTAGCAATCAAGTGATTTGTATTATCATTTAAGGAACTGAAACGACGCTCCTTCAGCTTCCAGTGATGCTATCATATGGTAAACTGGAAGCTTTTTGTGTTGTCTCACCCTTATGTAAAATGTTATAGAATGCCACAATATTAGTATTACTTCGAATATCCAGGAGAGACCAGAACTTATTTCTTCAAAGAACTTCAGAAGCTTAACCCACTGCACCATCAAACACTACTGTTGAGACATCAAATTAGTAAGCATATCATGATCAGCCACATATAGCAACATAGCCTGTTTTTGTTCCAACTCCGCAAGCTGAAACTGTTATGCAAACAGGTCCATACATGAGAAGTAACAGAAACTTTAAATTTTTCTTTTGATATTTTCGTAAATTCAATACTTAGCAGGAAAACTACACTCCTAAGAAGCTCCTAGCATTAGTTGGCATTTTTGGATTTGGCTGTTAGTTGCTATATGCTATTGTTGTAACATACAGCTGAGAACCATGGGCCACATGAATACTTTATTCAGGCTGCATCCAGGCTGCAGTGTACAACCACTGTGTTGCGTGGAAAAAAAAACTACATTGGTCTTAAGATAGATTAGGTTATTTTTGTGTGTTTAAATGTTTTTTTAACTATATTTCACAAAAACATCTGCACATCCCAAATAAGTTTAATTAAAATGAGAATTTGATAAATAGGCACTTAAATAACAATACCGCCAAGTTAGCTGAGGGCGCTAATGCGCTGCTTCCTGGACTCAGGTAGGCACGCCGGCCCCAGATCGAATCCCCCCAGCAGATTGATGAGGGCTGGTGTGCCAGCCAGCCTGGATGTGGTTTTTAGGTGGTTTTCCACATCCCCCTAGGCGAATACCGGGCTGGTCCCCACGTTCCGCCTCAGTTACATGGCTCACAGGGCATCTGTCCACCCTCTGACACTAACATCGCCAAATCCATAGTAACACGGCCAACCCCGTGTTGAAGTTGGACAGAGGCCCAAAGAAAATGATGATGGGGCACTTAAATAACAATATTAATCATTATAGCTGTAGACAAACACATTGCTGATCAGCGTAATAAAAAAATTCTGAACAAAACAATAAGAGACGAGCTAATACCTGTGTTTTCTCCTTCTCCACTATGAGAAATTTGACTCAGACAACAAACAGCATACTTATTACTGCCACTATTTATACACTATGTGATCTAAAGCATTCGGACACCTGGCTGAAAATGACTTACAAGTTCGTGACGCCCTCCATCGGTAATGCTGGAATTCAGTGTGATGTTGGCCCACTCTTAGCCTTGGAGACAGCTTCCACTCTCGCAGGCATACATTCAGTTAGGTGCTGGAAGGTTTCTTGGGGAATGGCATCACATTCTTCACAGAGCGCTGCACTGAGGATATGTATCGACGTCGGTTGGTGAGGCCTGGCATGAAGTCAGCATTTCAGAACATCCCAAAGGTGTTCTATAGGATTCAGGCCAGAACTCTGTGCAGGCCAGTCCATTACAGGGGTGTTATTGTCGTGTAACCACTCTGCCACAGGCCATGCATTATGAACAAGTGCTTGATCATGTTGAAAGATGCAGTCGCCTTCCCTGAATTGCTCTTCAACATTGGGAAGCAAGAAGATACTTAAAAGTTTTTCCACTGTTCAGTCGTGCATTGTTTATGCTCCTTACATGAAGTAAGGCGTCGTTTGGCATTTACCAGTGTGAGCAGCTGCTCAACCATGAAATCCAAGTTTTCTCACCTCTCGCCAAACTGTCGTAGTACTTGCAGTGGATCTTGATGCAGTTTGGAATTCCTGCGTGATGGTCTGGATAGAGGTGTTCCTATTACACATTACGACCCTCTTCAACTGTCGGTGGTCTCTACCAGGCAAGAGACAACGCTTTTGTACTGTACGTGTCTCTTCACATTTCCACTTCATTATCACATCAGAAACAGTGGACCTAGGGATGTTTAGGAGTGTGGAAATCTCACATACAGACATGACACAAGTGACACTCAATCACCTGACCACGTTCGAAGTCTGTGAGTTCTGCGGAGTGCCCCATTCTGCTCTCTCACGATGTCTAATGACTACTGAGGTCACTGATATGGAGTATCTGGCAGTAGGTGGCAGCACAATGCACCTAATATGAAAAATGTTTGTTTTTGGGGGTGCCTGGACACTTTTGATCACATAGTGTATCAAAATATTCCCAAATAACATTTTTGTAATTTATGTTGCAATTAACAAATTATTTTCAGTAGTAACCTCAAATAACAAGCAAAAGAGATCGCAATTCTCAAAAGATGAGAGAGCCAAGTCAGTCAATCAGTATGTCATTTTCTCTTTTCACTCATGTAAAACACTGTCTAAATATACACAAATCCAAACAATCATATGTGCCTGATATCAAGGGGCTCATGCAAGCCTACACAATGTGACATGGTCCATGGCATTGTTCAACCGAATATCTGGCTGCTGGATACCCTGCTTATGGGATGGCTGGACATCCCGTATCTGGCCAAAGAATTATCCATTTCATCTAGTTTTCAGCAACGTATCCTGGAGAAAGTTGTGACATTGTTAGTGTACTTTCAGATTTAGTGATAACTTGGAAATGAAACAGGAGAGGTTAGTTCATGGCACAGTACAGCAAACACTTGTACCACGTGGCCTAGTCCATTCCATGCAATATCTGTGTGACATAGAACCCTCCAATTTCAGGTAGTTGCTTGTGTGTAATGTTTTGTGTCACAACAATTTACATTAGTCAACTACTTTTTTTTTTTTTTTTTTTTTTTTAAGCAAGAGCCACTTTTTTAATTTGTACACCTAGTATTAATTCATTTTTCACTAAATAATGCTACTTATGAATGTCTTGATGATTTTGCTTACAGACACCACAGAAGCAGAGAACTGCCTGAAGAAATTTGCAGCAGCTGCTCAGAACTGTAAACCATTGAACTTCTTACGTTGTGGGGGTGATGAGCTTTTTGTTGGTCGTGCTGGTTATTTATTTGCTGCACGATGGCTTCACAAACAATTTGGAAAAAATATTGTCCCAGAGAAAGATATTCATGAAATTTGCAGTGCTATTGTGGAATCAGGGCGCCGCTATTCAGAAAGACATCACAGTGCAAGTCCGTTGATGTATTCTTATTATGATACAGAATACCTGGGTAAGTCTTGAAATTTTGTCTCTGTAAATGTAGGAAGCCATGACTTCATTGATGAATAATCAAAACATTTGTTAGATGTTTACATCCTACCCTATTCCATTATGTTTGTAAGCTACTATTTTATGATGGAATAAAGAAGTAAATGAACTGCTGTGGTGATATTGCACAATAGCTGGTGTGACACGCAAAGACTTAGTGGTAATTAATATATTTTTTTACCTTGGCAAACAAGATCGTCTCTGCAGAAAACTGACAGAGATGGGTGTGTGAATTGTTGGCAATAATTTACTGAGGAACCAATACTGACAATAGCAAGGAAGAAGCTAAATCTATCGACATCAAACATAAACTGGGCTGGTAGAAAGTCTCTTTAGAAAATATTTATCTCAAGTGTAGTCTACAATAGAAGTGAAACATTGATACTAAATAAATAAGACAAGAATAAAATTGGAGCTTTTGAAAAATCGTGTTACAGAAGAATGCGGTAAATAATTTGTTTACGTAGGATTGTGAGGGAAATACTGAATTGGGTCGAGGAGAAAATATCATTACAGCACAACTTGACTAAACACATACCCCCTGAGGCACTGAGAAATAGTTAATTTTGTAATGAAAGTACCGTATTTACTCGAATCTAAGCCGCACTCGAATCTAAGCCGCACCTGAAAAATGAGACTCGAAATAAAAGAAAAAAAAATTCCCGAATCTAAGCCGCACCTGAAATTTGAGACTCGAAATTCAAGGGGAGAGAAAAGTTTTAGGCCGTACCTCCAAACCAAAACAAAGTTGGTCCATTGTAATATGAGACACAATTTAGGTCGAATGAATGACGATACAGCTTAGCAGTTAAGCTTAGCAGTTAAGCTTTACCAGGTAGCCATTGCTATGCGTCAGGCGCTCCGTCCGTATTTATACGGGTACCCTTCCTTTTTCACGTGCTTCGTCTGGTTTGAATCGATTGCTTATTTTCCTTTGATCTGATAAGTGCCGTCTTCTTTGTTATAGGCGTTTACGTCACTCTAAGCTGAAAATGCATTACTATACTGTGTCATGCATTGTTTGTCCCATTCTGATAGTGTGTGTTTACGGCCTGTCGCCGCTCGCGGGATGGCTAGCTTTTGTGCGTGCTACCGCCGCTTACAATTTGTTTTTAAAAAGAGATATGAATCATCTCATTAGCGAAACAATGGCAAGAGACTGCTATTTGTTGTTACTTACACTGCTGCTTTCTTTGATAATGATCAACAAGAACCAAATAATAGACTGCGTATGATAGAACATGTTCTGAACGAGAGTTAGGCGAAAATTTTTCACCGTTTGAAAATCTTTGCGGCCGCTTCTTTAGTACATCAAATTCTGCATAGAAATTAGAGTCATCTTAGATTTAAAAATCTAGTTAGTTGCTGTGCTTCATTTCTGACTGTATCACTATTACGCATAAGAATAATACGAATATAAACATGACACGATACGTATATTCTTCCACGTTTGCTGTTGTCTCACTCTAGTTTCGTAGTTTATTAGGCAGACAGGATTTAAATGAGATAGCAACAAACACGCAAGAATACATGGCAAAATGTTTATATCCGTGTTACGGTGAAGAGAATACTGCATGTGATTCACATTTCATCAGGTTCCTATTAGCAACCATCTCTTCTCACTGGTAGGAAAAAATTCAGAACGTAGAGTTGGCCATATTGACAAACATCCCAAACAATCTTGCCAGTCGGTTTTTCTTAGTACATTGAAATTCTGCTACATTCTAAGATGAACAATACGGAATTTGTATTTACTTCGTTGGATAATGTATGAAAATGCAGTGGTCGAAACTCGGGGTGGAGAAAAAAACTCGTCTTCTACCTTTTCTTTTAAATTTATTTACTGACGCAGAGGTTTTGGCGCCAGTATTTATCTTTGTGCCTACAAAGCATACCTGTGTAGCGCTACATATATTTGATGGCAGAAGTTAGTTGTGGTGGGACCTACCAACATTTTTCAGAACTTCCGCTTGCATTGCACTCTATTCTAAGCCGCAGGCGGTTTTTTGGATTACAAAAACCGGAAAAAAGTGCGGCTTAGATTCGAGTAAATACGGTAAATTTCAGAGGTAAACAATGTAGGAGGCAAAGGCTCAACTATAGTAAGCATGTTCAAATCAATTTAGGCACAGTAGTAATGCAGAGATGAGACTTGTGCAGAACGAACTAGCATAGAGAGCTGCAGCAAATCATTCATCATACTGAGGACCACAACAACATCAGGTTGCACAGACAGACTGATCTGCAGCATTGCTTGTAATCAAGGTTAGGTTGAAAGATAACAGTCTGGTTGAGAGTTGGTGCAGACAGCAAATCTGATGTCATGCAATATAACTCTAATTATGGCACATCATCTCTTAAACTTCAGACATAATATTCCATATTCTGTGTTATACATATGAGTAATGCGATACAATAAATTGCGTTTGATTGTTACACATAAGATTACTGTAGTAATTTTAAAGAACTGATGAAAATCTAACATGTCCTTTACCACCCTCACCTCCATTACACCATCCCTCCAGTACTTCCTTTGTCAGAGATAGATTAAAATGAGATGATTTCTTCCTTATGTTAAAGAAACAGAATGCATGTGAGCCCAAATTTGGAACCAAATGTGTAGACTTAAGAAAAATGTAAGTTTGAAGAATAATATGGGCTTGAAAATGAGAAGCTTGCCCAAGAATCATTCTTGAGTTATTTGTGTATTAATATGTGGTTTCATTTGTAATGTTTGTGGTTCTTCCATGTGACAGTGACATAGTTGACAGTTTGTGGTGGGTCCATTATGTCAGTTATCCAACAGGCGACAAATCTCATTTGTCATCCACTGTACTCACCTCAAAAAAGCACTGGCATTCAGGGTTGCAGAATAAAGACTTCCAGTGGCCATCATAGAAAATAGAAAATTTGCCATAAAGACAGAAATATTCAAGTATCATGCCATACAAAAAACTATTCTCTTAATGTCATCATAAAATTAGTGTTGACCTCAAATCATAACAAAGCAATTTGTAGACTGTGTACTGCATAAGTATATTGTGTTAGCATAAACATTGGTTTTATGTTTGTTAAAACTTTCTAGGAGTATGAGGGGATAGTGGCGTAGAGCTTTAAGATGACTGAGAGTCTCTGGTTATAATTGGATATATCACTATAAAATAATAGTGATGAATCCAATACCAGTTTATAAATCAAGCTTGAAAAATTTTAATTTCTGCATTTTGAGCAAATGAAAGAGAATTTTTTCCATGTGGTACCCACTGGTGTAAAGGACGTGCAGTGGACAGAAATAAATGAAATATCATACAGTGGAAAAGGAAATAGGAGAGAAAAGTAAGTTAAAGACATTGTGATGATTGTGTTCCAAAGACAATGGCTACTTGCATTTGAGTTTCTGGCTGTACAGGCAAAGAAGAAAATATTGAACCTTAGCCAGAGAACCATTTAAAGAAGAAAGTGAATGATTTGAAAATGGGATGTTTTGGATATGTTGGGTGCAACAAATTGCGTTTAGGAAATCCTATTAAATTTTAATCACAGGATGCTTAACTGTTGATATTTACATAGTAACACAAGTCAACAGTTAGTATCCCACAAAGATGTCTTGGTAGAAAGGAATAGCAGTAACAAGGTATTGAAGGTTACATAAAAAGAGCAAAAGCTGTGAATTCAGTGATAATGACATTTTAAGTTTTTTTATCGAGGAAGAATACAAAACAGCTGCATGTATTTGGGAAGTTATTTTATTTTGACAACCAGTTTCAGCATTTCAGTATTCCATCTTCAGGCCCTAATGCATTTCATATATAGACATTCAGATGTATTGATATTGGCATACTGGAGCCATCAGTGTCTGGATACTGTGAATTTAATATTCGAGTGCTTCCCTTGAAGATTTGACATCAAGTTATTATCAAGTCTTCAAAGTAACCACTCGAATAACGAATTCATGGTGTCCAAACACTGATTGCTCCAGTGTGCCAATATCAAAACACCTGAATGTCTACACATGGGGCGTGAAGACGGCATACTGAAATGTCGAAACTGGTTGCCAAAATAGAGTAAAATAACTACTCAAATATGTATGGCTGTTTAGTGTTCTTCCTTGATAAATGTTTGACCAGCCGCTGTCCCGGGTCCTCGGTGGATCAGCAGAGGTTTTACGTTTGTTGTTAATGACATAAGAAAGGAAAATTATGTGCTTTATTTTGAAAGCAAAACAACCCTTCAGCCAAAAAATAAATAAATAAATAAAATAAAATAAAATCATTACTTATGTACTGCAGACATTTCTAGATGAAGACTGCAGCATTTTGAAATAATTAGCATTGCATGGTGATAGCATGTCTTGTACAGGTGTTGGAGCATGACACTTGCTGAGGAAAGTTTAGTAAGTGACTGCACTGCTACAGGGCTGCATCATAATTTGTTGGCTGTGCACATTTGGCAAAGGCTGGGCCATCTGAATGATGTCAGCATCGCTGCTTACAGCTGGCATTCAGAGGGGTATTCATTTGTAGCTGGGTACATCTTCTGCACTGGGCAGCAGTCAGCTGATCATGTGCCACAATAAAAACCTTTATGTGTTAATAATAGATTGAACGTTATGTGCTGAGATATTCTGATTACTCCTTGTGGATTGAATTGCTGTGAAAGGAAGCCTTTCGTACCACTGTGATTCTAGGGTGCGAGTTGGAAACTGATGAAAGAAGTAAGTGTTTTCGTAAAGAGGTTTTTCTGGCATATTACACTCTTGTATAGATAAACACTTTTTTGGCTTGAAGGAGAATCTGAATTGAATATATCAGTTCATAACATGGTTAGGTTAGGTTAGGTTAGGTTTGAGATATTCTGATTACTCCTTGTGGTTTGAGATATTCTGATTACTCCTTGTGGATTGAATTGCTGTGAAAGGAAGCCTTTCGTACCACTGTGATTCTAGGGTGCGAGTTGGAAACTGATGAAAGAAGTAAGTGTTTTCGTAAAGAGGTTTTTCTGGCATATTACACTCTTGTATAGATAAACACTTTTTTGGCTTGAAGGAGAATCTGAATTGAATATATCAGTTCATAACATGGTTAATAGATCAAAAAGGGAAAAGCCTCTTATTCACAAAAAGATTACTGACAAATTTTATCGTTAAGTGGGGATGCAACGGAAAATGTAAACATTTATTTAAAAAATCATTACAGCCGTATTTATTAATGTACAAATCTAAAATTTTGCATGGGTAAAGCAAAAGAGCTGTGTTTTAAAGGAAAAATATACAGGATTAATATTTTGCCAGAAATTTTAATTTTTAATTTTTTATTGTCTTTTTTACAAAAAGCCATAACTCAAATTATAATCCTGCAATTAATCTGAAAATTTTATTCTAGTGTCCTGAGAATGTTATAAGATCACTGAACTACAGTTATTAATTTATGGTACAAATTGTATCATTAACAGAGTTTTTAATTTTGCACATCCAGAATTAACTTTTTTTCTACAAACAGTCATCTAAAAATCGGAATGTAATTGCAGGATCTTGTATTTTTTAGTTCCAGGGAGACAGCAGCACGTTGCGAACAGTTCCTGAAAATTTCATAGCATTAGCGCATATACTTCTTACGAAAAGGCTTCTGATAACATAAAAAATGTAAAACAGGGGAAATGAGGTTCAAAGATTTTCTTCTCATACGTCTACATGTAATAAGCTTACCTGAATTTTAAAGTATTGATACTCCTCATCCTCCAGGTTTCCCTTCTCTCCTCTTCAAATCTGCCTTACCTGTATTTGCAGGTAAGACACTGATCTGTTAGCTTTCTTGACCCTGCTGTCATCGATGGTGTAAAGTGCTTTTGTTATAAACCCACCATGATCTATACCAACTCTCTTCGGCACTCCAATTCTGCCATTATTTCCATTATTGTAACATAAAACTGCATCATAGACACCTATTTTAAGTACTTCAAGTCTACAGAATGTCCTTTTTGAGCATCTAATCCAAATTAAATTATTGAGTCTTTCATTTGCATTTTGTGTCTTTTCTTGAAGACACTTCATCAATAAATCAGAATGTGTAATAAACCTGAATGTGGGCTTAATTGCATTCATAACAGGTTCTGATAATGAGTGTTCATTGAATACGTCTCATTTCTGTTGTTGAACTTATACCGATAATCTTTCAGACAGATTGTGCATTGGTATTTGATCAGTGGATAGTTTGTGGAAAAAAACTGCCCACACAGCACGCCTCATTGCCTTTAAATAATGTATGTTTTTCCTGATACCTCTCCCATAAAATAACTGAAGAGAATCAATTTCTTTCAGAGTAAGCCTGCCTTACTCTCCTAGTGGTTTCCCATCCTCAAGTACATCTTCTTTTCTCCAAGTGATGAAGCCCACCGCCAGGCCTCTTTTGGATGTGGCCAACACATTACAACTTTTCTATTCTTGTATGGTACAGATTTTTATCTGTTACAGCTTTGAACGAAGAGGAGTTGCCATTACCAAGATATTTAGTATATCTAACACCTTACTAGTTCCTAGATCTGGTGAACATCCTCACAACTGCAGCAGCCTCCATGCTCCCACTTGAGCCACTATGATTTTTAGAGCATGCTACTGCATGCTTTTCTTTCCTCAGTTTCTCACTGTCTTCATTGTTGGACATTTTCCTTGTTGCACACTGGTGGCAGTATTTAGACATAATTTCTTTAAACTTTACTCGAGTCATTTCCAATAACAGATGCAACTCGGTACAGTAATGTGTGACCCCTTTTCATCCAGTTCCCATCTACAGACACACACAGGTCAATAACATTTGTAGGAGATTCACTGTCGTAAATATCTACCCCAGGATCTGTTTCCTTTTGGTTTATTTCCACCAATTCCTCCACTGCTTTCTTCATAGAAACTTTGGCAGTATCACATTCAGCATCAGACATTTTTTTGTTTTTTCAACCCTTGCACAAGGTGGAAGCATGTTCAGAAAACCACACAATAAATTACCTCCTTCCCTGCCCTGTCCAAGGCACCTCAGAGCATGTGCTAACCTAAAATTGCTTTCATGGATACCAGTGTCAGCTTTTTTGGAGGAGGAAAATGAAAATTCATACCCATATGAATTACAAATTAATTTAAAATCACAAGCTATTCCCACCCTTCTTTCTTCAACATCAATCATGGATTCCGTATTTTTACAGCTAACACATGAACATGAAAACTTTATAGCCTGGCAGGGAAGCTCTAAATCGATAAGTCTGAATATAGTAGAACCCATATCAACATCATTGACACACCTGTACAAATCTCCTGTCCCAAGTTTCGATGCTGAAGCTGAGAGCTTATGTTCTTCATTTCAAGCTGCTTCCTCTTTTTTGTTAGCAAACCAATTTCCGTGAAACCTCAATTTCCTAAACACAGCTTTTCCACCACTCATTATGCATAAATCTAGACTTCCACATAAAGGTTTGCGAATTCAACCTTCCACCTACTAATATGTGTTAGTATTGTCAAAACGTAAATGAACCACATTCAAGAAAGTTTTCATGCGCAGATATAGATGTCAGCCAGAGATATACATATCAGTCCTCCTTCCCCCCCCCCCCTCCCCCCCCCCAATCTTGTCACCTCTTCCCACTTCACACCCCTCACCCTCACTGTATGCTGCTCTCGGCTCACACACCCACCAGTCTTTTCCCCTTCTCTGCTGGCACACCCATCAGTCTTTTCCCCTTCTCTGCTCTTCTCCTCTCTGCTCCTCATCGCCCACCCCTTCCTCCAACACAGCCTTGTGCTGTCATCTCTAGTCCCTGCACACCACTAGGCAGTGCGGATTTCTCTTCCCCCACCTGAACCTTGCTATCCCTCCCCCTTCCCTGCTCCACTCTGTAGTGTCTGTTCAACATGTATCAGTCACATCCAGGCCAGAGCAGCTAGAGATAGTAGTCGTGTTTGTGAGGTGTGCTTACTTATGTGAATATGTGTGTATTTTCCTTTTCTGCAGAAGGCTTTGGCCGAAAGCTTGTATTATATACTGAGTGAAGTGGTGCAGTAGATAGCACACTGAACTCCATCCCTGACCCCATCTGAGCTTGTGCTCTGTCTCTAATGATCTCAATGTCAATGGGATGTTAAACCCAATTCTCCTTCCTTCCTTCCAAAAGCTTATATGTAACAGTTTTGTCATCATTCCTGACTTGCAACTCAACTTGTCAACTTTATGGTGAGTAGCACTCTATCCTTCCATAATATTGTTGAAAACAGATTTTAATATATTCTAATGTTAGTAAATGACAAAAGTAATATTTTCTGTCTAGTTTCTTAATATATAGTCATCTACATTGACATAGAAGTATATGTTTACTTTGCAATGAGAATGGGTTAATTTAAACAGAAGTAGTCTAAATCAGAATTGAGGTTCCTGTTTTGCATACTGGTGCACATTTCACAATGTGTGGCTTATGTACTTAGTTCATCAGAACCTCACCTCTGTGTTGTATTATAGCTGATCCACTATGTCACTTATAGTTCAGAGTAAGAATTTGTGCGTGGATCGCGTATGCGACAGGTGTGATCAGCTGATCATCAGTGTCTGTCATAGAGGCTCGCGTGTTTGTGCCACTTCATTAATTACAATATAGTCAGTTACTCTCTTGTTACCGGGCTTGATGCTAAGTAATTAATGTATCAGTTCTCCGCTTTGAATGTTCATGTTCCCTTTATCCCACTGTTTCCTGTGTAGATGTGAGTAAGCAGAATTGCTACGACGACATAAGTTGCCAGTGCTCTTTTCTGCTATTGCACACACGCATTTAATTTGTGGCTGATGTGCAGTCATGCAAGACTTGCCACAAATCCAAATTACTTACGTTATGAAACAGGCACTAGGATTTTGCCTGTATGCAGTGTGCCCTTCCTGCGGGTATAAATTTGTAGACTCGCCACCTGTTTGCATTCCTGTTAATAGTGTCTTATTAGTTGTCATAATAGAATTAAAAGATAATAAGATTAGTTCCATGTAAGCTACTAAATGATATTCCTTGTCTGCCAGAGGGCTCTCTGTGTGGTGAGACTGCAGTAGGTAATTGTAGGATGACGCATAAAAAGAATTTAGCAGCAGAGTTGGTCACAAGGATATGAAAGAAACGCTGTGAAATTGTGGTGGGGAGATGTATAAGGTGTGTTCATTATTTTGCAGATGATGGAAGGATGTCAAAAAGTTGTTCCGCCTGTTGCAATAAAAATAATGGGCAGTTAGGATTTAATTCCAAGGTATTACTTTAGAAAATTGTAGTACAAGGAGAAAATGTCTTGTTGCTTGATGCTGTCTTATTCCTCAGAATATTAGAACCATTTAAAACCAGATAGGGAGTTGTCAGCCACCCTGTACATGAATGATCATTTCCATGGTCTGCTAAATGACTCAGTGACCTTGGATTCACTTTGGAAGAGTCTGAGTAAATGCCCTGAAAAAGTCATTGTGTGTTCAAGACATTACTTACACTCATGAGCAACTGAATTTAAATCCTCTTCCTACTAACATGTTGTAATTCATCTAATCCAAGAGCACACTGTGGCATGGTCTCCAAAAGATACTAAAAGCATTGAGGAGTTATCCTGACCCATGACAGCTAAACCACTGCTCACTACTCACAAAGAGTGGTTGGAGCTGTTTCCAAGGCACACCCATCTCATTCAGTAACATGCCAAATACACTCAGTACAATAGAGATCCATCACCTGCCTGAGTAGTGCCATAATGGCATGTAGGTGCATCACCTCATTTGGTTTCAGTTTGCATGTACACCACCATTGTATGTACTAACATGTGTGTATCTTATCATGCCAGGCACCAATTTTGCACATTTCGAGTCTGCAGTGGCATTGTATGCCCTGCGAAGTGCAGTGAACACAAGTATACGTATGGAGTGGTGTTAACTCTACACTGTAGCAAGGGAGTAGTTCTGGTTGATATGGCTTCTCAAAAATTGTTGTCTGTATTGAACTAGTGAGTGATGTTTTGCTTCTTGGCCCTTCGTAGCCCCTTTTACAATCCATGATAGTTGATAGTGATCCCTGTGATCAGCATTTGTTGCCATGGCAGTTTTCCCCAAAACAAGATGTGTAAGCTAAACCTTGACACAGTAACACGTAAATGGCCAGTGGCTGCGTAAACCCAGAGATGGATATCAGGCATTCGTGATAAGGATTTAATCAACTCTATTGCTATTGAGGATCTTGCACTCAGCTGTCACAGTAGCAGCCTTTACTTGTTGCAATATTCCAGTAAAGTGACATACCAGCATGTTCCATTCATCCTGGTGACAGGACTCCTCTCTTTCACAGCAGTTCTCTCTCATTCAACTGCTCACGAGTGTAATGTATGTGTTTACAGGCTCCAGTAAAAGTTGCCACTAATGAAGTTGCATTAACAGTGTGAAATACAGATTCCTGATATAATAATTGTAGTAAGTGGGTCCCAGATGTGACATTTAACATTTAACTGATGTGATAAAATCTTATTTCTGAAGTATGAAATGCAAATTCCTGTTACAATAATTTTAATAAGTGGTGCTCAGCCACATCAGATGTGATATTTAACATATAGTGAGTGTGATTAAATTTTATTACCCCCTTTTTTTTTAATTTTAATATGTGATTGATTGTGAACAGTAACTCGTGTTTAATTTCAACACAAGTCAGTATAGTCTAATTTTATTCATAGGTGCAGGACATGGTCTCAGTGCCATTCTCCAATCGTTATTGTTGTGGCCTAGTTTTCTGCAGTCAAATCCCCAGGCAGAACAAGTCGTGCATAGAGCTGTTGACTGGTTGCTATCGCTGCAGACTGAAAGTGGCAACTTTCCATGTGCGACTGATGAACTGGGTCGGTACAGGAGACATGAAGAGGATGAACTTGTACATTGGTGTCATGGAGCACCAGGTATGACGTCAAGTGAACATGTAGCTCAGTCTGTGATGTAGATTCAGTACTTGACTCATCTTGGCAAATTCCGTGTTCCTTGCCTATAACAAAGCAGCAGTGACAGGAATATTTGTAAAAGAATGGAATAACACTCAACTGTATTACAATAGTATTGTATCTTGGCAACATTTCAAGTCGGTTATCTACACCAGAGAGTGCTCTTATACAGAATATTGTTACCCTCTGCTCTACACTAGCTTCTTCATCTCCTAGTACCTACTGCAACCTACATCCTTCTGAATCTGCTTAGTGTATTCATCTCTTGGTCTCCCTCTACGATTTTTACCCTCCACGCTGCCCTCCAATGCTAAATTTGTGATCCCTTGATGCCTCAGAACATGTCCTACCAACCAGTCCCTTCTTCTTGTCAAGTTGTGCCACAAACTCCTCTTCTCCCCAATTCTATTCAGTACCTCCTCATTAGTTACGTGATCTACCCATCTAATCTTCAGCATTCTTCTGTAGCACCACATTTCGAAAGCTTCTATTCTCTTTTTGTCCAAACTATTTATCGTCCATGTTTCACTTCCATACATGGCTACACTCCATACAAATACTTTCAGAAACGACTTCCTGCCACTTAAATTTATACTCGATGTTAACAAATTTCTCTTCTTCAGAAACGCTTTCCTTGCCATTGCCAGTCTACAGTTTATATCCTCTCTACTTCGACCATCACCAGTTATTTTGCTCCCCAAATAGCAAAACTCCTTTACTACTTTAAGTGTCTCATTTCCTAATCTAGTTCCCTCAGCATCACCCGACTTAATTTGACTACATTCCATTATCCTCGTTTTGCTTTTGTTGATGTTCATCTTATATCCTCCTTTCAAGACACTGTCCATTCTGTTCAACTGCTCTTCCAAGTCCTTTGCTGTCTGTGACAGAATTACAATGTCATCGGCAAACCTCAATGTTTTTATTTCTTCTCCATGGACTTTAATACCTACTCCGAATTTTTCTTTCGTTTCCTTTACTGCCTGCTCAATATACAGATTGAATAACACCGGGGAGAGGCTACAACCCTGTCTCACTCCTTTCCCAACCACTGCTTCCCTTTCACGCCCCTCTACTCTTATAACTGCCATCTGGTTTCTGTACAAATTGTAAATAGCCTTTCGCTCCCTGTATTTTACCCCTGCCACCTTTAGAATTTGGAAGAGAGTATTCCAGTCAACATTGTCAAAAGCTTTCTCTAAGTCTACAAATGCTAGAAATGTAGGTTTGCCTTTCCTTAATCTATTTTCTAAGATAAGTCATAGGGTCAGTATTGCCTCACGTGTTCCAACATTTCTACGGAATCCAAACTGATCTTCACCAAGGTTGGCTTCTACCAGTTTTTCCATTTACCTGTAAAGAATTCATGCTAGTATTTCGCAGCCATGACTTATTTAACTGATAGTTTGGTTAATTTTCACATCTGTCAACACCTGCTTTCTTTGGGATTGGAATTATTGTATTGTTCTTGAAGTCTGAGGGTGTTTCGCCTGTCTCATCCATCTTGCTCACCAGATGGTAGAGTTTTGTCAGGGCTGGCACTCCCAATGATGTCAGTAGTGCTAACGGAATGTTGTCTACTCCCGGGGCCTTGTTTCGACTCAGGTCTTTCAGTGCTCTGTCAAACTCTTCACACAGTATCGTATCTCCCGTTTCATCTTCATCCACATCCTCTTCCATTTCCATAATATTGTCCTCAAGTACATCGCCCTTGTATAGACCCTCTATATACTCCTTCCACCTTTCTGCTTTCTCTTCTTTGCTTAGAACTGGATTTCCATCTGAGCCCTTGATAATCATACAGGTGGTTCTCTTTTCTCCAAAGGTCTCTTTAATTTTCCTGTAGGCAGTATCTATCTTACCCCTAGTTAGATCTGCCTCTACATCTTTACATTTGTCCTCTAGCCATCCCTGCTTCTACATTTTGCACTTCCTGTCGATCTCATATTTGAGACGTTTGTATTCCTTTTTGCCTGCTTCATTTACTGCATTTTTATTATATTTTCTCCTTCCATCAATTAAAATCAATATATCTTCTGTTACCCAAGGATTTCTACTAGCCCTCGTCTTTTTACCTACTTGATCCTCTGCTGCCTTCACTACTTCATCCCTCAGAGCTACCCATTCTTCTTCTACTGTATTTCTTTCCCCCATTCCTGTCAATTGTTCCCTTATGCTCTCCCTGAAACTCTGTACAACCTCTGGTTTAGTCAGTTTATCCAGGTCCCATCTCCTTAAATTCCCACCTTTTTGCAGTTTCTTCAGTTTTAATCTACAGTTCATAAGCAATAGATTGTGGTCAGAGTCCACATCTGCCCCTGGAAATGTCTTACAATTTAAAGCCTGGTTCCTAAATCTCTGTCTTACCATTATATAATCTATCTGATACCTTTTAGTATCTCCAGGGTTCTTCCATGTATACAACCTTCTTTCATGATTCTTAAACCAAGTGTTAGCTATGATTAAGTTATGCTCTGTGCAAAATTCTACCAGACGGCTTCCTCTTTCATTTCTCTTCCCCAATCCAAATTCACCCACTTTATTTCCTTCTCTCCCTTTTCCTACTCTCGAATTCCAGTCACCCATGACTATTAAATTTTTGTCTCCCTTCACTAACTGAATAATTTATTTTATCTCATCATACATTTCTTCAATTTCTTCATCATCTGCAGAGCTAGTTGGCATATAAACTTGTACTACTGTAGTACGCATGGGCTTCGTGTCTATCTTGGCTACAATAATGCGTTCACTATGCTGTTGGTAGTAGCTTACCTGGACTCCTATTTTTTTTATTCATTATTAAACATACTTCTGCATTACCCCTATTTGATTTTGTATTTATAACCCTGTATTCACCTGACCAGAAGTCTTGTTCCTCCTGCCACCGAACTTCACTAATTCCCACTATATCTAACTTTAACCTATCCATTTCCCTTTTTAAATTTTCTAACCTACCTGCCCGATTAAGGGATCTGACATTCCACGCTCCGATCCGTAGAGTGCCAGTTTTCTTTCCCTTGATAACGACGTCCTCTTGAGTAGTCCCCGCCCCGGCCTCTCAACAGATACCCCTCTGTTGTGGTTGCACCTACGGTATGGCCATCTGTATCGCTGAGGCACGCAAGCCTCCCCACCAGTGGCAAGGTCTATGGTTCATGGGGATAGGAGCTTGCAGAGTATATCTGCAGAAAAGATCAGTTAAGTTTGTAGGTTTTCATGGAAATGTCACCTTGAATAAATAATTTCAAAGTGAGTTTCTGGTTGTATCCCAGCTTAGTTTTCATATGATACCCATTTTCACCATCCAAAAATGCCATTGTACTGTCGAAAAGCTATTGGTCGATTTTCTTCTGTATCAGTAAAGATGGGCTGCTGGATCTGCAGCTGTAAGACCTCAAATATAGCCTATCACTGATCATGCTCTTTACAACTGTAAATTGTGTTGCTTGTCAAAAATAAATGATTCTTGCTTCAAATCTTGCTACGGTATACAATATTAATCTCCCAGAAACTTGAAATTCTTGCTAAAGTACAGTATGACTGTGATTGCATTGTGTCACTTCAGTAACACAGCTTCAGGTTATAACATTTTAATTTACTTGTCATTTCTGCACTCCTAGGTGTTGCATACTTAATGGCAAAAGCTTACCTTCATTGGAAAGATCCAAAATATCTGCAGGCTCTTGAAAGATGTGGAGAGCTTATATGGAAAAAAGGATTACTTCGGAAAGGACCTGGTAAGTGTTTTATTGTGCTCAGCTGCACTATAAACCTGTAAAGTCATATGTTCCTTGGTAGACTGTGTGCTTCTGTTGAGAGGAGGAGGAGCGCAGCAGGTAAACCCTCTTAATATTTAATGCCAAAATTCTTTGCACAAAAATCATTTTTAATGATGCAATTCATGTGCTGGTATGGCCTCATAGTCAGTCCCATCACCATCGCTTCCTCTATTTTTTATATTTGTGTAAACAATAAGCTTGCAAGACAAAATATTAGTCTCTCTCCCCCCCCCCCCCCCCCCCCCCTTAAAAGAGAACGGTGGTCACTTTGTAGCACTATAGATAGACCAGAGCTGGTGCCAGCTGTTCGTATATCCCTTGTAATGTCCCTGCTTTCACTATGTACAAAAATTGACATGAAATTTGAAGACATAAATTGCAGTTTCCTCAAATAATTAAATGAGATGATTTCAAGATCTTAAAAATTTTGAAGCAGGAAACATGACATTATTTCTCGTGTGCTTGGCTTGAAAAGATTAAGTGTTGGTTGTGATAACTCTTCTCTCTTTTCACAGAAAAAATCTTGAATTTTCCTTCTGTCAGTTATATTGATGAAGTGGAATAGGTTTTAAGCTTTTTGAATAAATATTGACATTGAAGTCAAGTAATGTCTTCATTTATTAACAATTTCCACTTCAACAACTCAACATGCCGGTCACAACTGCTATCTCACAACAAATTGAACAGCTTTGGCCCAGCACAAGCCCTTATGTAGAATTTCGCCACTAACTCGTTCTTTTAGTATTATTGCAACTAATCTTTCATTTCATGTGCAATGAAAAAAGTTTAACATAAATGTTTTCACGAGTAGGTCAGTTGTTATTCCCAGAGCTGTTTACATAATGATTACTGTAAGTTGATGTTATAACTTCAAGTTGAACAAATATATTTCAAGGAAGACACAATACATGAAAGCCACAGATCAAGTAAACAGAGTAAGCCGTGTGTACACTTTAACAGTCACATCATAACTGAGTCCAAGTCTAGCGGCCGCTGGCTGGCTGGCCGCTTAGGTGATGCTGCTGCTGCATGGCTGGCAGACAGCGCCGCATGTAGAGGACGCGCGAAACTGCGCGGCGGCACTTTGAAAGATCGGCGAGTCACAACAGTTGAAAATCAAGATGTGATTACAAGTACATGTTCATGCAATAAAATTTCAATATTTTTGTTAGAAAGAATTTCACAGATAAAATTTATGCAATACAGCCTGCCATATGTACATATCACAGGAAAAATATTTCTACATATCAGATTTATATACACACTGGCAGAACTGGATATCAGGGCAGGTCTTAATTCATTTCAGGCAACCCTAAAAAGATTAACTATTTGCTTTGTTGCTTAGAACAAACTTAATTGTGTCGTATAAGACACATTAAAATAAAAAAAGGTTAATTATTTTACATCATTTCTCTTCTCCATTGTTTCTTGTATCTTGGGACCAGCTGTCCATCTTCAGCTCCTTTGCTTGAATCTTGCTTGATCTCCACATCAGAGTTCTCTTTTCTCTTATGAATTGTACAGTATAATTTGTGTCAAATCAAACCCAGGCCATAAAAGGTGCATTGTATTATCTTATCTATCCACCCAACATTACTTCGTCAGATCTAGAAATATGATAAAAAGTAATTGAAAATACTTTTACAAGCAAAACTGCACATACATATAAATAAACATGCAAATGTGAGTACAGTGTAAGCAGAATGAGCTTGATGTCTGAATCTCTCAAATTCTTTTCCATTAGTATTGTTCTAACCTAGTTATTTAATTACTCAATACACAAGTTACAAATACATCTGTCAGCTATTGGTGGCACGTATGTCAAAAATTGACAGTGTGAGCAAACAAATTACATATTTCAAGAAAGGCATGCATATTATCTTCAAGACGTCTCAGTGCCAGAAGAAATCTGTAATAACTACAGAAATTACAAAGCAACTTCATACTTGTATTATCCTACAAAGATAAAATAACTGATGATTGCATCCATTGTTAGTCATTACACATTAAATCAGTTGATACCCATTCCCATTCTATATATTCCCTTTCAGAGACACTCACTCATTTGTCATTTTAGATACAAGTTCGTTCGTCGCAATATTAGTAAAGAATAGCAGTTTCCGCAACATACTGAAGCAGTATCTCAATGAACAGCAACATGACATATCATCATCTATAATTACTCATTTAATCATCATTAATTCATTACCCCATACACTTCTAATTGTTGTTATCATTTTAGACCAAGCATTAATATTACTGACGTCAGTGTATGTATTGATCCAGTGACAATAATATAACATTTCATCTCGTCAGTGAACATATTGTAATTATTCTCATAAAATGCTTTTACCACTTGAAACATTTCATTTGACTCAGTGAACGTAATCGCTATGTTTCTTCAATGATTTTTCCCTAATCCTAATAACTTGATCATTGTATTCTTCAGAATACTTGAATAATACAAATAAAACTTCATAGTCTTCCATAATGCAACATAACGATTTTACTACAATCATCACCAGCATCATCAACATAAAAAAAAAAAAAAAAACCTTCGAACACATCATCAAAATTGTATCGATTTCTGATAAATCCTCAACACTTCGTAATAGACCCCAATACTGCAACTCAGTCTTACCTTTCTCCTAACTACATCATCATGGGAGTGTTGCATCAGTACCCAATTCATCAAAGCCTCAGTACAGACACAACATTGTCAACATCATCAACGGTGCATATTCAGCATTAGTTTATCTTAATCATGACAAGTGCCATCATTACTTTATAAGGTCTCACTTCACACAAAACTTTTCTCCTCTTACAATACTTGATAAATACCTCAAAAGTATGACTGGAATAATTATTGAAAGCTATTCTACATATTAAATGTTGAGCAAGGTGTCTGTTTTACGAAAAAATGATCGTTCTGCGCTGACTTCATAACTATAGCATGACAGTAGGACTACCCATCTTGACCCTCTGTCTTGACATTAACTGGCGTTATCATATTCACATTTAAATAAGGTATAGCATAACAATTATTTAAATGTGACACAAATAAGTAGCAAAATGTGCTGACAAACCACACAAAGCATAATCACAATGCAAAAGTATTTATCACTTCAACTACAAACATAACAATTGAAAAACACAATTATGGAATTAACTTCAGACACTACAAGTTGGTTTCCATTAATTAAGCACAATTTTTACAAATTCTCTTACCATTGTGGCTAAAGATGTAATCACATGTACTGACAAGGCAAACACAAATTATTCATTTCATTTTCTATTATGAAATGAAACTTAAGCAAAGGTATTAGATCATCAACTTATCATAATGTAAGATAATTCCTTGCCCTAAATGCTACATAGCATAACCAATAAGTACATTTGCATAACAAATCATATTTCCTAGTAAAATACATATAATAAGACAAAGGTATTAAATATTCATAGAACAACATCAGTACTAACACAAAATAGACAAAAGCATAAGATAATCAACAATTAGTCGTAGTACAGCATAAATCCAAGCATAAACCACAACACACAAAAATTAAAAGTTCATTCAGTAAATAGAGCATTTGTACAATATGATCCAGCATACTTTTTGTTTCTGCGGTTTCACTAGCCAGTTTTTTGTTTGTTTTATCAATTTTGTGTGCTAATTCTGTACTCAGTTCGTTTTTTAATTCGTCTGTCAATTGCAACAACTGGCTACTTAGATCACATTTCAGTTCATTTCTTAAGTATTTCATCTCTCTTAACAATGTAGGAAAATACCAATTGCTACTTACCATAAAGAAGACAGGCACAATTAAAAGACACTTCCATAAAGTTTTTGGCCACTGCCTTTGTCACTAAAACAAACACACACACACACACACACACACACACACACACACACACACACACACACACACACTGGATGCAAGCAGAAATCCAGAGGTGGTGGGGAAGGGATAGTATCCTATTGGTAGGGGAGAGAGAAACATTGTCTGATGAAGTGTGCAGGGACTAGACTACCAACAGGTGAAGTGTTACGAGGTTGCGGGGCAGTGAGGTGAGGAAAAAAAAAAGAGAGGAGTGGGGAAAGATGGGCAGATGCATTAGCGGAGGACTGCAAATAAACAGGGTGGGAGATGAGAATGTGGAGGAGATGATAGAATGGAGGCATGGAAATTGTTCAGTGGGGAATGTGGGGACAGTATGTTACCGTAGGTTGAAGCCGAGATAATTACAGGAGTAGAGAATGTGTTGTAAGGTTAACTCCCATTGCGCAGATCAGAAATCTTGTTGGAGGAACGGGTCTAGAAGGCTCGGATAGTAAAGCAGCCATTGAAATCAAGTGTGCTATGTTCAGTTGCATGTTGTGCCACATGATGGTTTACTTTGCTCTTTGCCATAGTTTAGCAGTGGCCATTCATCCTGGTGGACAGCTGGTTGGAAGTCATAACAATATAAAAAGGCTGTGCATTGGTTGCAGCAGAGCTGGTAAATGACATGGTTGCCTTCACAGGTGGCCCGTCTGCTGATGAGATAGGATAAACCTGTGACAGGACTGGAATAGCAAGTGCCGGGTGGGTGGATTGGACAGGTTTTGCACCCAGGTGTTCTACAGGGATATGATTCCTTTACAAGGGGTTGGGATTGGGTGTGGCATATGGATGGACTTGGATGTTGTGGAGGTTGGGTGGGTGACGTAACACCACAGATATTGAATTTTCACCTAAAGATGAAATTAAAATATTTTAGTCAAAACCAGAATCATCTAATCACCTTGTGACAAAGCAAGTTGAGATAATTTTAATTCCCCTCTTGTTTTGCCATCTGCCTCCTTAAATTCATTTGGTTACTTTTAACTAATTGTCATTAACATACGTGAATATAATTTGCATTTCCATGAAAGAGAAAGATTGGCCCTCAGTTTTAAAGGAAATAACACCAGATCTAATTTTGTGCTTAGTTTTATGTCTGAATTTGATTTTCTAATTTATTTTGTTTATTCCTAGTTAGTAACTTTCATTATAGGGCTACCAGGTGTACCGGTATGAAATGAGCGGTAAGATACAAATGTGTCGATAGGGAACATTTGTTGTGAACGAGCTTTAATTTTTTTTATTTGGTTGGTATGACATCTGACAAAGATATTTAGTATACATCAAGTCATGGAACAAACAACATCATACATTTTCATCGTGTTAACAATGTCGAAGTGATGATTTGCAGAAAGCATCAATTTTTTGTTTTCATTTTTAAAAAAAGTGCTGCAAAGTTGCATTGAATGCTTGTCGAGGTATATGGTGATCATGCTCTATCAGGAGCAACATGCAAAAGATGATTTCAAAGATTCAGAAATAATGATTTTGATGTAAGAAATTAAGAATGTGGAAGACCACCAAAAAAGTTCGAAGACGCCAAATTGCAAGCAATATTGGATGAAGATGATAATTTGAGTCAGAAGCAAATGGCAGCAATGCTAAATGTTGCACAACAAACAATTTCTGACAATTTGAAAGCTATGGGAAAGATCCAAAAGTGTGGAAAATGGGTGCCACATGAATTTAATGAAAGACAGATGGAAAACCGAAAAACCATTTGTCAAACTTCCCTTCAGAGACATAAAAGAAAATCAATTTTGCATCGAATTGTTACTGGCGATGAATAATAGATTTATTTTAAGAATCCTAAACGGGAAAAATCATGGGTTAATCCGGAACAACCATCAACATTGACTGCAAAACCAGATCGATTCGGCCAGAAGACAATGCTGTGTGTTTGGTGAGATCAGAAAGGTGTGGTGTATCATGAGCTTCTAAAACCCGGTGAAACTGTGAATACTAATTGCTATAGACAACAAATGATCAATTTGAACTATGCATTGATCGAAAAAAGACGAGAATGGGCCAGAAGACATGGCAAAGTAATTTTTTTACATGACAATGCACCTGCACACAAAGCAAAACTGGTTCAGGATACAATCAAAACACTTGACTGGAAGCTGCTACCCCACCCGCCTTACTCACCAGACTTGGCCCCTTCTGACTACCATTTGTTTTCATCAATGGGACACGCATTGGCTGAGGAACACTTCGATTCCTACGAATAAGTCAAAAATTGGGTGTCTGATTGGTTTGCTTCAAAAGACAAACATTTCTATTGGCGTGGTGTCCACAAATTGCCAGAAAGGTGGTCAGAATGTATAGAAAGCAATGGTCAGTACTTTAAATAAAATGTTTTTACTTTTCAATTGAAAATTAGTGTTTCATTTTCACAAAAAAGAACCTCATTTCATACCGGTACACCTGGTAAATCAGTAATTGTTTCATAACTTAAATCCTATTGTTGACATATAAACAAATATAAATTCTGTACTAAGTATAAACATTTGGAAGTCGAAATACTAGTAATCTTAAAGTATCTTCGGCTCTATTCAAAAACGTGTTAGCAAAATCAGCCCTTCATTAATTCCAAATTAATTAACAGTTTTGTCAAAAGTACTGTATGTGTTAATTTCATGATTTAAACAAATAACTTGGCCTAAACCTCATAGTAGAAGAAACTGCTAAAAAGAACCAATTTTTCGATGTATTCAGTTAATTTAATGAGTTAAGTTTTAATTGTAATTTCTGTAAATTTAACTTCTAACAATGTGTAGTTTCAGCATGCATTATTGTTATTGTTGTGATCTTCAGTCCAGAGACTGGATTGATGCAACTCTCCATGCTACTCTATCCTGTTCAAGCTTCTTCATCTCTCAGTACCTACTGCAACCTACATCCTTCTGAATCTGTTTAGTGTATTCATCTCGTGGTCTCCTGTACGATTCTTACCCTCCACGCTGCCCTCCAATACTAAATTGGTAATCCCTTGATGCCTCAGAATATGCCCTACCAACCGATCCCTTCTTCTAGTCAAGTTGTGCCACAAATTTCTCTTCTCTCCAATTCTATTTAATACCTCCTCATTAGTTGTGTGATCTACCCATCTAATCTTCAGCATTCTTCTGTAGCACCACATTTCAGAAACTTCTATTCTCTTCTTGTCCAAACTGTTTATCATCCACGTTTCACTTCCATACATGGCTACATTCCATACAAATACTTTCAGAAACGACTTCCTGACACTTAAATCTATACTCGATGTTAACAAATTTCTCTTCTTCAGAAATGCTTTCCTTGCCATTGCCAGTCTACATTTTATATCCTCTCTACTTCGACCATCATCAGTTATTTTGCTCCCCAAATAACAAAACTCATTTACTACATTAAGCCTCTCATTTCTTAATCTAATTACCGCAGCATCACCCGATTTAATTCGACTACATTCCATTATCCTCGTTTTGCTTCTGTTGATGTCCATCTTATATCATCCTTTCAAGACACTGCCCATTCCGTTCAGCTGCTCTTCCAGGTCCTTTGCTGTCCCTGTTAGAATTACAATGTCATCGGCGAACCTCAAAGTTTTTATTTCTTCTCCATGGATTTTAATTCCTAATCCAAATTTTTCATTTGTTTCCTTTACTGCGTGCTCATTATACAGATTGAATAACATCAGGGATAGGCTGCAACCCTGTCTCACTCCCTTCCCAACCACTGCTTCCCTTTCATGCCCCTCGACTCTTATAACTGCCATCTGCTTTCTGTACAAATTGTAAATAGCCTTTCGCTTCCTTTATTTTACCCCTGCCACCTTAAGAATTTGAAAGAGAGTATTCCACTCAACATTGTCAAAAGCTTTCTCTAAGTCTACAGAAATGTAGGTTTGCCTTTCCTTAATCTATTTTCTAAGATAAGTCGTAGGGTCAGTATTGACTCACGTGTTCCAACATTTCTACGGATCCAAACTGATCTTCCCCGAGGTCGGCTTCTACCAGTTTTTCCATTCGTTTGTAAAGAATTCACGTTAGTATTTTGCAGCTGTGGCTTATTAAACTGATAGATATTTCATGCAAGATTGCAGCACTATTTAACTACTAGTAACACTCTTGCTTTCATTGTATACAAAAATTGAAACAACATTTTTTTAACCATAAATTGCCATTTTCTCAACTAATTGAATGAGATTATTGCAAATTTTGAAGCAGGAAATTTTATTTCTTGATTACTCATCTGGAAAAAATTGATGCTGATGACAGTAATTGGTTGTGAAATGTGATGATTCTTCATTCTTTTTCACAGGGAACATTCTGTATGTTGCTATTATTAATTAGATATGTGATGTGAAATAAATTTTATACATTCCGAATAAATTTTGACATACAAGCTACATAATCTCTGTGTTTATTAACAATGGTCACTTCAAACGACTCATAAACTGATGGTAACCACTGCTATCTTACAACTACTGAACTACTTTGGTCCAACACTGGGGCTTATACAGAATTTTGCAATGGCTCATACTGTTAGTATTATTACAATTCATGTTTCAGTCGCAATGAAAGAAGATGAATATAAATAATTTTGCATGTGTCTTAAAGGTTGAGAAGCAATGGAAATATTTTTCAGCTATTTTGTCAGTTACAAAGTTTTTCTATGCAAAATTTTGTAAAATAAATCCCATTAATAATTGATATACAAACCTAAGGAAATGAACGAAGCAGAATGTACAAATTTTTAGGTTTTCATTGAAAACAAATAAGTATTCTAATTGCCTGCCACATTGCTGACTCCAGTGCTAAGTATTTATAATTCTATATACGTAGAGGTACTCCAATGTGTGCTGAATAATATAAATGTTAAGTTTCTTTATGTAATGATTACATTGTTCATTCACCTTCTAAGATATTGTTAACCACCTTATTCTGTAACTCAATTAATATTCCTAGTACCGTGAAAAGTATAGATTACCAGTCACCATACAGCAGAGATGAATCGCAGACTGGGACAATACTGCCAAACATGTAAGCTTGTTATGAAATAGACAGAACGCACGCACGCACACACACACACACACACACACACACACACACACACACACACACACACACATACATATGTGCTCACTCACTGTGTTTGTGCAATATTGGTGTGTGTGTGTGTGTGTGTGTGTGTGTGTGTGTGTGTGTGTTTTGACTATTTCAGAAGAAGGTCTTCTGGCTGAAAGCTTACGTGTTTAGTAGTCTTTTTGTTCTACCTGTCTGTGACTGTCTGGTAATTGGATGTGTCTATAGGCCCCCTGGCTCAGCAGCTGTTTTGGCAGAGCACCTGAAGGAAAATTTGGAAAATATTTCGAGTAGATTTCCCAACCATGTTATAGTTCTGGGTGGAGATTTTAATTTACCAGATATAGACTGGGAGACTCAAACGTTTATAACGGGTGGCAGGGACAAAGAATCCAGTGAAATTTTTTTAAGTGCCTAATCTGAAAATTACCTTGAGCAGTTAAACAGAGAACCGACTCGTGGCGATAACATATTAGACCTTCTGGTGACAAACAGACCGGAACTATTAGAAAGAGTTCATGCAGAACAGGGAATCAGCGATCATAAAGCGGTTACTGCATCGATGATTTCAGCCGTAAATAGAAATATTAAAAAAGGTAGAAAGATTTTTCTGTTTAGCAAAAGTGACAAAAAGCAGATCTCAGAGTACTTGACGGCTCAACACAAAAGTTTTATCTCAAGTACAGATAGCGTTGAGGATCAGTGGACAAAGTTCAAAACCATCGTACAATATGCATTAGATGAGTATGTGCCAAGCAAGATCGTAAGAGATGGAAAAGAGCCACCGTGGTACAAGAACCGCGTTAGAAAACTGCTGCGGAAGCAAAGGGAACTTAGCAAACATAAACATAACCAAGGCCTTGCAGACAAACAAAAATTACATGAAGCAAAATGTAGTGTGAGGAGGGCTATGCGAGAGGTGTTCAATGAATTTGAAAGTGCAATTCTGTGTACTGACTTGGCAGAAAATCCTAAGAAATTTTGGTCTTATGTCAAAGCAGTAGGTGGATCAAAACAAAATGTCCAGACACTCTGTGACCAAAATGGCACTGAAACAGAGGATGACAGACTAAAGGCCAAAATACTAAATGGCTTTTTCCAAAGCTGTGTTTCACAGAGGAAGACTGCACTGTAGTTCCTTCTCTAGATTGTCGCACAGATGACAAAATGGTAGATATCAAAATAGACGACAGAGGGATAGAGAAACAATTAAAATCACTCAAAAGAGGAAAGGCCGCTGGACCTGATGGGATACCAGTTTGATTTTACACCATGATATGAAGGAACTTGCCCCCCTTTTTACAGCGGTGTACTGTAGGTCTCTAGAAGAGCATTGCATTCCGAAGGATTGGAAAACGGTACAGGTCATCCCCATTTTCAAGAAGGGACGTCAAACAGATGTGCAGAACTATAGACCTATATCTCTAACGTCGATCAGTTGTAGAATTTTGGAACACGTATTATGTTCGTGTATAATGACTTTTCTGGAGACTAGAAATCTACTCTGTAGGAATCAGCATGGGTTTCAAAAAAGATGATTGTGTGAAACCCAGCTCGCGCTATTCGTCGACGAGACTCAGAGGGCCATAGACACGGGTTCCCAGGTAGATGTCGTGTTACTTGATTTCTGCAAGGCATTTGATACAGTTCCCCACAGTCGTTTAATGAACAAAGTAAGACTATAAGACCAATTGTGTGATTGGATTGAAGAGTTCCTAGATAACAGAACGCAGCATGTCATTCTCAATGGAGAGAAGTCTTCCGAAGTAAGAGTGATTTCAGGTGTGCCACAGGGGAGTGTCCTAGGACCGTTGCAAACAAAGGAAGTAGGTTACAGTACACTTGTTCGCCCACTGCTTGAATATTGCTCACCGGTGTGGGATCCGTACCAGATAGGATTGACAGAAGAGATAGAGGAGATCCAGCGGAGAGCAGCGCGCTTTATTACAGGATCATTTAGTAATCGCGAAGGCGTTGTGTAGATGATAGATAAGATCCAGTGGAAGACTCTGCAAGAGAGACGCTCAGTAGCTCGGTACGGGCTTTTGTTGAAGTTTTGAGAACATACCTTCACTGAGAAGTGCTCCCTCCTACATATATCTCGCGAAGAGACAATGAGAATAAAATCAGAGAGATTAGAGCCCACACAGAGGCATACCGACAATCTTTCATTCCATGAACAATACGAGACTGGAATAGAAGGGAGAACCGATAGAGATACTCAAGGTACCCTCCGCCACTCACCGTCAGGTGGCTTGCAGAGTATGGATGTAGATGTAGATGTAGACTCATCTGTGCTATATAGTGAGTAGCAATCCGTCCTTTTCATAATATTGTCATTATTCCATCCTGGATTTTCCATTTTTTAATATTGCTAGTACCATTATACAAAAATCAAGAATTTATCACAAATGTAAGATCATACAATGAAATTGCAGTGTATCAGCATGTTTATTAAAAAGGTGTGTCATATACTTCGACTGATGAATCTTCGGGCTTTTACATTACATCCTCCGCCTCTGATAGATGTCAGTGCGAAGGATTAATATGTATGTACCAGTCAGTTGTATGGGATCAATACAATAAGACGGTTTGTCATAGAACTGTGGCAGAATGACAGAAAGGACCTATTGTGGCTGGGCATGTTCATAACCACATCATGGATGAAGTTGTCCAAGTTTCTTGGTGTATGAACATGGACTGTCCAACTTGTCTGGAAGGAGTGGCATATAACTTACAGCCATGTAACACAGCATAAGGACAGTGACTGTAAAAATATTGTAATTTAGAATGACCAGAGACGGGTGTAATGCATTGTCGATGACAGTCATTTTCATTGAATATGAATCCATCTCAACCAGATTCCAAGGGAACATCACAAAGCGAACTGCATATGAAAGGCATTCGGAGTTGGGTACCTCACAGAAGTCCATCACTCACAGTGGCGCGTAAAGTTACACGTCTTCACTATGACAGTTGTGGACAGGAGGCATGTAGTGTCGCCCAATGAGTCACCTTTTGGGATTTTCTACCTTTTGGGATTTTAATGATGTATACAGCCACGTCCATGCTGTTTTTCTTACCCTTGCAGACCTGTTTCTTGTGCTTCACTCTGCTACTCTGTTTCGTATGATATTAGAGTTTTCTTACTGTGCCTGCTTGTTTGTAGCACATTCTACAAGACATCACTGTTGTGCTCAGTGTAGCTTTTGTGTGTGGACTGACAACTAAGTTCTGTTAGTGATACATCTTCATACCTTTTGGTTTCATTCTTTTGTTATTAGAGTCATTCATTTTTGTTAGATACATTCCACAACTATGTTTTAAGTTTGTTTGTGATTCAACCCATTCTTTTCCAGAAATGGTTGTTTATTATGTTTTTAACCATCTGCATTGTCATATTCCATCATATTATGACCTGTACTTTCATGTTGCAGGTAATATGACATGAGATGAATTTACACGAGGTCTATTCACTGA
The DNA here is from genome assembly GCF_021461395.2 of Schistocerca americana. Lineage (NCBI taxonomy): Eukaryota > Metazoa > Arthropoda > Insecta > Orthoptera > Acrididae > Schistocerca > Schistocerca americana. Next base: position 244,330,387 of record NC_060126.1, on the reverse strand, counting down.
TCTTTTACTATGTCTTAAAAGTATTTCTGTAGGTACAATTGAGTGTGATTGTCTTCCATTTCAAGTGATTCAATGTGACTTGTTGCTGATAAACTATTCATTTGGTTGATTAACAACTTCTCAATATCATTGACTTGTTAACTAGTTTAAAGATCAAAAGTCTAGTATTCTTGCTCTCTCTCTCTCTCTCTCTCTCTCTCTCTCTCTCTCTCTCTCTCTCTCTCTCTCTCTCCCCCCCCCCCCCCATCCTCTCCCCCTCCCCTCTCTCCCCCCCCCCTATCCTCCTCCTCCCCCTCCCCCCCTCCACAAGAGTGTGAAGAGAAAATATTATCTTTCCATCACTTTATTATTCAACATTGAAAGAAAACCAGTGAGGAATTAAGCCAAATAAGAGTATGGACAGAACTCCTCTGACATTTAAAGTGCCAAGTAATAGAACTGTTGCCTTGAAGGGTGCTAAAAAGCAAGTGCCTGTGAAAAATTGCAGTACACTGTTGTTCTTTCATGTTGTGCTGACAGTACTAAACTTAATCCAATGATCGTTTTTTAAATTCAAAGCAATGCCAAAACCTTCTGGACTACCACCAGGTGGTGATGTTCATGTACATGACATGGGTTGGATGACAAGGTTGGTATGAAATTGTTGATTAACAGAGAGTGTGAGAGAAGGAAAGGTGCTTTATAGAAGAAAAGTTCTTCTCTTATGCGGAATCAGTTTAGTAGTCATTTGAAAAATTCTGTGAAAGAGAAATTGAGACAGGGAAATACAGAGCTTGCTGCTATTCTGGGAGGACTGACTTCACCACTGGAAGCTCTTGCTGTCTTGATAAATAAACCATTTAAAGTGTATATGAGAGAGGAATAGAACAAATGGATTATGGATGAACCCCACCATGAATTCATGCCAAAGGAGCTTAAAATGACCCACAATCAAACAAGTGTGTCAGTGGCTAAAACCGTCACAGTCTTGAAATGTTCATAATTCAAATAAAATGTATCTCTAAGACTGCTACCATACATTTAGGGACCACACGTTGGGGACCAGCATCTTACACTCAGAATAAAAATGTTAACAGGGGCCTCATGATTAAACGTTGTTGGTGTCAAAACGATGACAACTTTTCTTGTTATTCCAGTAATGTAAGTTATTCTGCAGTCTAAAAACCACCACTTCAATGATCTGGAAAGCAACTCACAGTTCCAATTTCAGTGGCTGTGGCTCTAGATCACATCACACAAAGAAGGCCATTTTCTTGATAATAGGAAATAAATATCTGGCCCCAGCAGCTGGATCTACAGTTTGTGTATCCTGCAATTGACACCTACTATGTCTGTTTGCAAATGCTGATGTTACATAGCATTTTGGACCTGAACTTTAATTTAGGAACTCTCACAGTATTTGTTTAAGACAATTCTGATTTGAGATTGTGTTACTGCCAGTTGAAATGTTGCTTTCTACCATTTTTTTGGCCATGGACTCAGTGTGTGGTTCACTGCAGTGGCCTGCCTTGTTCGTGTAAGGCTGCAATACAAAAGAGACAAAAAGGAGCTGAAACCATTTAGTGCTATTAGTGCATCATGAATGGAATTTTTATCGAATTGTGGCAGCAGCAGCTGATGCTGTAACAGTGACAACTGAAACAGTAACAGGAACAAAGTCAGGTAGAGTTCCATATACTGTAGAAACAACTGGATGACTTCCATAAGTGCACATCAGAATGGGATACTATTCCACCAGCAGCATCAACACCACTGTTATCTATGTCAGAATTGTCAAAACGAATGTTTTCATCATTCGACATTTTGAAGGAACCTTAGAATACATATCTCTAATGGTTTCTACTGTTTTGAAAGTCTAGTATTTCTGATACTCATGTTCAGTCTGGTTTATTATTCTTTTCTAATGGTCACATTTATGAACTGTTTCACAAATTGTAGACTTTAATAGCTTGCCATATGATGATTTGTGTAGTTTGTTGCTCACTTATACACAGACATAAATGCATATAAGGCTGCTACACTAACAAGGGAATGCTCTAATCTGAAATTTTGAAACGTGCCCGAAATTTTTCACACAGGAATAATACACCAAAAGAAATAAACTGTCCAAATTTTAGGTACTAAGGCACATTGCAAGTATTTTCTTAAAAATATTAAAGTTACTCATTGTTGCTGTATGAAGAAGCAGTTATAACAGCGATTTGTACAGTCCTTAAAGCCTAGCATGCGAACTGGTGAGTAAGTAGATGCAGCCATCACAAGAGAACGTAGCGCCGCATAGCACAAAGTCCAATGTGCACACACAGGAACTGAAAGTATTTAAACCACACCAAAAAATCTCATATCATTAATTTTGTGAATAACTTTGTTTATATCGATAGCTAAATAATTGCAGATGTAATTGTTACACAAGTGGCTAGCAGAGGAAAGAAAATCAAGGCAATGTGCAATGTTACATTACAGACGACTTCCATTAATCAGGATTTTAGTTTGTTGACAATAAATATTTTACAACAATTTCTGTAGCACTATTCTTTTGACTCTTTTTTAAAATGTATATTTTAATAACAGTGAAACAGTTCTTTGTTTATTTCCTGTAGTCATCAAAAATATGCAGTATGTATTGGATGACAAAACCTTTTCCTTACAGAAGGAACACCTGATAAAACAAAAATCAATGCATTCAGGCACTTCACAGTAATTACTAGTTCTATTTAGACAGAACTGGAATGGAGTAAGAAATGGTCGGGCTGTCATTCTGCATATCATACTGTGTACCAGGCATACTTGATCAAATTTTGTATAACATGGTGATGCAAACTGACAATGCACAAACGACTGAAGTTTACCCGTATTGTTCCACTGATAAACTTGAAATGACACAGGGCTATTGGAAGTTATATTCCCTGACAATTTTCTGAAAAACGGTTTAGACAGTTGAAAATTTTTTTTATTGAGAAGCTAAGTCACCGTATTAATTCTGTGTAGGATCCGGATTTAGCAGTCTTTCTGTTATTGTCCAAAAGGCAAATGAGTCATTATGTCTATACCATGAGTCCAACAAAAGCAATGGATTTTTTATGTAAATAGTAAGAAGATTATATGGATGTAACATTGAAAAGTATTCTCTCATTTTTCCAGATTTTGCTAGGAAGCAGTCCTTTTTAAAATTTTTGATTCTAATCTGCCTTGATGTTCCTGAAGACAGATATAAAGCTGTGGAAGCAGTAACCCATCAATACTTATCACTGGGATTGTCGTATACAGTCCGCCTGCTTAGCTGGGTGTTAACATGCTCGCCTCCCATGCAAGCGGGCCCGTGTTTGATTCCCGGCTGGGTTGGAGATTTTCTCCACTCGTGGACTGGGTGTTGTGTTGTCCTCATCATCATTTCATCCTTATCACTGGTACGCAAGTCGCCCAATGTGGCATCGAATGAAATAAGACTTGCACTTGGCAGCCAAACTTCCACGGATGGGGCCTTCCGGCCAACGATGCCATATGCTTCTTTCCATTTTTTGTTATATACATGTGTTTGTAGCAGCCATTAGCTGCACAAGCAACTCATCTTTTCACTCAAAATAATGAAGTACGGTTTGCATGTAGTTCTTCCATGAACCCTGACTGATTGCCTTTATACACAGCATTTTAGGTGATAAGAAGCAGCTTCATCTTCTCGTCAGCTACGGACTTCTCTGTAGAATTACCTATTAATGGCATCACCTCTTCACATTTACTTGAGGTAAACTTTGTAGTTTTGCAACTTCCTTTTCTGTATAATTTTCCAAATCTGTTTAACCAGATTGAAGAAGCCGGGAAATCAGTATGTAATGTTCATCTCACTTGAAATTCAGGGTGCCCAGTCTGATAGATATCCCTTATCAACAGTGCATTGACTCTTGTGAACAGTTGTAAATGTCTTGAACTGTTGTGAGTTTCTTTTTGGCACATATTTTGTACTTTGTGGAAACATTTCTTCCATTTATACAATTAGTATTCAGATTTTACAAAACGAAATCAGCATTATACATTGCTTAAGTTCAAGTATGTTCTCCCTTCTTTGTTCAACCAAAAAATTTACAGCCTTTTCTTGGTCACTGAAAGCTGTTACTGTACTGGTACAGTTTTTCCTAGGACTAATGTGCTGTATTTTTGTTCTGAACTTTAATTGGCACAACAATCATCGTCTGAGCCACAATTGTGGAATGATCCACATTGCCTCCAGTTTCTTCTAATATTTTCACAGTTTCAGATGAACTGTTGACATTCGAAAGAACGACCAAGTAATTAACTAATAAATGAAACATATGTAGGTCTTCAGGAGAAATAAGTGATTTCAGTTGCTTACCACTTTCTTCATGTTTCATCTTTGAAAGGTTGGAAACATTAACTGAATTCCAGGTTACTGTGAAGCTGTGCAGCCACCAAAATCACAAAACAAATTAATCCATTTTTATCTCAGGTGTTGATACTTAGCAGTACTGCAGTACTGCAAAGGCAATTGCTAATTACTATAGATATTAAATGAGTTGCAAATTCTAGTGAATAGTAAATGCAAAAAATTGTGTCAGAGAGACTATCAACAGAAACCGAAATTTGCTTTACAAATTACCTATGTGCTGTCAACCAAGGATGTGTGTCTGCCCCATTGGGCATGCACTGTCTGCTACAGCTAAGGCCCCAGCTGCCTGGCAAATTACAAATGTTGCAGTTTTAAGTATTAAAAAAACTTGCAATGAGTGTTATCATCTAAAATTTTGACATAGTATTTGTTTTTGTTTCAGTGTATTGTTCCCATTTAAAAAACTTCAGGACAGTGTAGGAAAAGACAGATTGCTACTTACCATAAAGATGACACGTTAAGTTGTGGACAGGCATAATTAAAAAAGACACTTACACATAAGCTTTCAGCCACAGTCTTCATCAGAAAAAGCAAGAGAAACACACATCATTCATTCACAGAAGCAACCATACCACACACATGTGACTGCCAACTCCAGCAACTCAGACCAGAATGCAACTGTCACGTGGAATGGAAGCAGCAATCTGGAGGTAGTGAGGAAGGGTAACTGTGGGGAGGGCCCGGGGGAGGGGGGGATGGAGCACTGTCTTTCGGAGAGTACGGGGATCAGACTGACATCAGTCACAGTGTCAGAAGATTGTAGGGCAGGGAAGTAGGGAAAATTGTGTGAAAAAGGAGAGAAATGGGGAAGTATGGGCAGATGCACTGGCAGACGGTGGCAAGCAAAGAAAGCGGGAGATGAGAATGGGGAGGAGATGGCTGGACAGAAATGGCGGGAAACTGTTGGGTGGAGGTGTGGGGACACTGTTATCGTAGGTTGAGATCAGGATGATTACAGGAGCAGGGAATGTGCTGTAAGGATAACTCCCATCCGCACAGTTCAGAAAAATTCATGGTGGAAGGGAGAATCAAGATGGCTTGTGTTGTGGAGCAACCTCTGAAATCAAGTATGTTGTTCAAGGGGATGGTCCACATAGCTCTAGGCCATAGTTTGGCGGTGGCCATTCATCCTGGTGGACAGCTGGTTGGTGGTCACACCAATATAAAAAGCTGTGCAGTGATTGCGGCAGAGCTGGTATATGACATGGCTGCTTTCACAGGTAGTGTGATAGGGATGACAGCTGTAGAAAAGCAGATACTGTTGGTGGTTGGTGGGTTTAATGTGGACAGAGCCATCAGAGAAGAGGAGATCAGTGTCTATAAAGCTGGCACACTGGATTGAGGAGGAAAAGGGATGGAAGATCATGAAGGTGTCATGAATGAACCTGAACCAGACTAGGGGTTTTGCATTTTGGAATGCTTGGAGGGTCTCTTCTAGATGGCCCATAAACAATTTGGCATAGGAGGGTGCCATGTGGATGCCCGTGACTGTGGTAAGGATTTGTTTGTATAGCTCTTCCTTCAAAGGAAGAGCATGTTTCGATATGTCAGATTGGATTGTTCCTGTGTAAGTTTCAATCACTGTCTGTGGAAAATGAACTAGCCATTAAATCCTAGTTAACCAGCCTACAGGGCCTTAATTGACAGTGCAGTTTTTTATTCTCATAATGTAATACATTTTATGGATCACCCTTAATTCAAATGTTATTGTGCATGTAGGTACCAACCAAGAAGTCCAGGCTAGCACTCTCAAAAAATCTGATTCTGGGTCAAGCTCATTCCTTTGAAATTGCATCAGTGACACAATGTGTGTTCAACAATTATTTGTCTGCTACACTATGTCCGTCTGATGGTGACTTGAATGTGACAGAAGTGCCTCCTAGACAACGTCATTCTCTAAAGTCAACTGATGACATTTGGACGAGCCCTTGGTGTTGAAGTGAATGGAATGTTTGTGAGGATTAGATCCTCTGCTGTGCCTTGAGTGATCTCTTGTGCAGTAATGGGAAATTGTTGAGAACATCTTTTTGCTCCCCATCAGTAGCAAAACATATCAGCTCCTATTGGTTGAATTGTGGATCAGAACCCACAGGAAGCCAGGAGAGCATATCTGCCCAGAGATGGAGGTGGATCTATTTGATACTGGTACCTGCCTAGGAGTAAGGCTCACCTTTTTAATCACTGAGCTCTTATCTCCAGCGCTGAAGAGGGCAACCCGCAGTTTGTTGTCAAAAATAAGGTGGAATTTCGCTCCACAGAGGAAGTTGTGAAATTTTTCGATGCCAAATAGGATTGGTAATGCTTCGTTTTCTGCTTAACTGTAGTTGATTTTAGTGCAATTTATTTTTTTCGAGGTGTACTCAAATATTAGCTCTCCTGTCTGTAACCAAATATGTTTGCAACAGTACCATAGTTTTACCAAATTAACGACTTAACGTTGCAACAAGAGGAATAGAGTGAACTTTTATTACAAAATTTTACATACCTGATGAAATGCGAGGGTAAGTCAATTATTATCCGCAATTTAGTTATATTTTTGTTTATTTTGGTAGTACTGTCGTTTTATGTTGATGACACATGCTTTGTTTATTTGGTGTTATATCTTTGCAATTTTCAAGCCACTAGGTTAGTTTTGTTATCGCTGCCATGCTGTTAGTCATGACTGCTTCGCTGTCTATTTGCACCAAAGAAGAGCAACATTTAGTGACCTATGGTGTTTTCCTTTTCTTTTTTCCGTTAGGCGTATCAGGGGCCAAAATTCATCAAAGACTTTCGATACAGTATGGGAACAGTGTTTTGCCATAATGGAGTGTCTACGAATGGGTTGAAAAGTTCCAAAATGGTCGCACAAGCTTTACGCATGAAGAAGGAGGAGCCAGACGACCGTTTACTGCCACAAATGATGAAACCATTGAGCGTTCACGCCAAATGATTCTCTTAGACAGACGATTAACTATTGACGAGGTGGCACATCATCTGCAAATTACTCATTTTTCTGCCTACGAAATCATCCACAACAGACTTGGGTTTCATAAAGTTTGTGCAAGATGGGTCCCAAAACAACTCATACAGTTGCATAAACAAACACACTTGGATATCTGCAAAAAACATTTGGATCGCTATGGTAACGAAATGGACAAGATCATTACTGGTGATGAAACATGGATCCATCATTACGAGGCGGAGAGTAAACGGCAGAGTGTGGAATGGAAACATCCAAATTCGCCGTGCAAGAAAAAGTTCTAAGACCCAACTGTCCGCAGGAAAACTGATGCTTACAGTTTTTTGGGACGCACAAGGTCCAGTACTGGAACATTACTGGGAAGGGGCACAACATTAAACAGTGTATGTTACAGTGAGATGCTTACTGCCAGGCTAAAGCTTGCAATTCGAAGCAAACACTGAGGATTGCTGTCAAAAGGTGTTGTGTTGTTGCACAACAGTGCCCGTCCACGTACTGCTGCCCACACTGCTGAAACGCTCCAGAAACTCAAATTTGAAGTACTGGATCATCCTCCATATAGTCCTGATCTTGCCCCTTCTGACAATCACTTGTTTGGTACACTCAGACAGGCATTAAGGGGCCATCGATTTACCTCAGACGAAGCAGTGAAAGAAGCAGTGCATTCCTGGCTCGCAGCTCAACTGAGAACCTTTTATGAGGGCATCAGGAAGCTTGTACAACGATGGACAAATGCGTTGAAACGCAAGGAGACTAGGTCGAAAAAATTATGATCTTGTAAATTTTCTATGTGATTACAATAAAATTTTATAACCACTTTGTGGATAATAATTGACTTACCCTCCTATTTCCATTCTTTAGGGGTTTCTGCAATACTTTCAAAACTATAGAATGAAATATTGATTTTCAGCTCATGAGATCTTAATAGTGGCCAAGTCATCAATGAAATATTCACACCAATTAGTACATTTTACAACAGTTTGAGTAATAAACTGCTTACTGACTGTAACTATAACTTGATAACTACTACTACTTCTACTTCTTCTTTCTTGGCTTTGCACCAGCCTTTGTATAAAGACCTAACAATACTTTATCAGAATTCATACTCTTACTACGTTAAAATTAAAAATTGTGTGTTCACAAAAACTTCAGTGTGACAGTAAGTTTTATTATTAAAATGTAGATATTTGACGCTGCTTTCTTACCAAATTTCTTTTTTATAGAAGATTTCATAAAGTAGTAACTTGAAACAGCTATTTTTGAATTACATAATTATTTTCATTACTGACATTTGTCTGTGTTTCACCTCTTAAAGTTAATTTTTTTGATACAGTCAATTACTGTGTGCATTATGTTAAAGAGCAATAACTATAGATGTGTTTACAATTTCAGTAATCAGTCTGACTTTTACACAGTATCTTTCTAGAATGTAAAAATTAATACAGGTTACATAAGTGAATTGATATTCTTCTCAATTCAAAATTATTATTTTAACAGAATGTAGGTGGGTATATGCAATATTTCAAATTATCCAGCTTGATAATTTTTATAAATGAAATAGTGGACTCTGTCCAGTTCTGGTATTCAGACAACATTCAGTTATTCAAAATAATATTAGATAATGAATAACAAATGTGAAAGGAATAAACACAATTGTAAATGCATGATTATATAATACTTGACGCAGTGTATCGAGTGGTACACTGAAAGGCACGTGTCATTACTCCAGTACTAAATTTAAGGCTGTTACATTACTAACAGACCCATAATTTGAAGCATAGAAGTTATTCATTAGGTTCTTCCAATATAGAAATGGAACAGTAAATGTCCAAAAGGCTATATTTCACAACAAACAGAAACCACAGCTGGTGCAGCGGACTGACATGCCAGGAGTGTACGGAATTGGTAACACACACGCCCTTAATGCTGGAAGGACATAAGTTTCATGGGAAGTATATACCCCACGGCCCGCGAAAGGATTGAGGTAGTGCCATAAACATTACTACAACAGCCAACTGTTTAATATGAAATAGAAGCAGTTTATAAAAATGTGCACAAAATGCAATGTCCATTCCAGAGCTCATGCTACCTGAAATATTCGTTTCCAACGATTGGTTCCTTCGGTTACAGTACTTGATTTAGAATCCTCTACTGTATGTATAATTTACTCTCAAAAGGTTTTGGACACCTTGTTATTACATGTCAGGTATTTCCATTATTCTGATAAACATTTGTACTCTTCAAGCATCATTACTTTTTTGTGGTCAGCAGGTAATATGTTGTTAACCAGTTAACTTTGGTATCCGTGTTTACTAAGGCTAAATTACCTCTTTGCTTGCAGGAATATGTCATGGAGTGGCGGGAAATGCATATGTTTTCTTGTTACTGTATCGCTTGAATGGTAACGACCGACACTGGCTGTGGCGTGCCTTCTCATTCATGCAGTTCTTGTACAATGAACAGTTCAGAAGAGAAGCGAGAACACCAGATTGCCCTTACAGTTTGTTTGAAGGTTGGGCTGGGACTGTGTGCTTCATGGCAGACATGCTATGTCCAGATAATGCTCACTTTCCATTCTTTGATGTGTTTGACTCATGAAACTTGTCTCCTGCACCTTTGTCTATACTATATTGTTAAGACTGAAATATGTTTAATTGAATTAATTTTCTTTACTATACTGTTGTCAGAATACATTTGTGTTGTAAAAGGTTAAAATTTTATGAATCTACCCATCCTTAGAAGGAATGTCTTTGTATGCTCTTTGGAAATAAAAATTGTGTTTCAGAAAACCGACTTTTCATCATCATTTTTTTGTATTAATTGATAATCATATCTCATTTAATGCAGCTGTGAACATACTAATTGCACTTGAGTAGATTCTTCAAAGTTATGTACTCATGAATAAAAACGTCAAACATAATAGTGTCCAATAAGGAAATTTTCACATGAAGCTGCTGTACAAGAGCTGGACGGTGTTGTAAATTACCAAGAAGTGGCCTAGGTGATGGCCTGTGTTATTCAGTCACGCTATTTACACGGAGTTATATCACGTGGACTGGCAAGCAGTTAGTAATCAGACCCAGGAAATCTCTACTGACAACGGTTGACCAGTAAACAAATAAGTTTTTCAATGTGAAATTTGTGCTAGGCTTTATTACAGTGTTCAGCTATGTAGGGCCTTCGTATATGTTCACATTTTGGAACTTTGATACAATAGAACAGCAGCAGCCAAGATTTCGGCTCGTGGGCCGTGCTCGAGCACGAGTGCCAAAGCACTCTGCCTTGCTTCACATTTCCCCCACAGCCACGCCACACTGTCTGAGTGCAAGGAGGGGGAAGTGGGAAAACTCCAAACATGTTGCATTTAAATGGTCGTACAGTACCACTGCATGCTACTTTGTTTTATATTTCAAAGCTCTCAACAAAATAGGTCACAAACAAAACAAATTTTCGTTATCATTTATGTATTTTTGGCTCACTGAAGACATAATTGTCGTCTGGTACAAAGTGTTGGCATATGCGCAGACGCAGACAATTTTACAGAGTTTCACACTAAAGTCAACATATTTAGTTTCATAATCAAAAAGAGGTCTTTAACACAAATATGTCAATTGAAATATTGTAGCACTTTTGCAGCCTCATTATGGAGACTTGGAAACTCTATGTTAGGAAACCAATGTAGATGTCCTGGACAGCTCTACTGTAAAAAGATTTGTCACTAAAAGTGGAATTCCCTCGTAGGTCAATCAATTACATCTGCACATGCACATGGCAGTTTCAACTGAAATGGCGAACAGTATTGAAAACAGCTGAGAAACAGATGTAAGACTGACAGTGTCCCAAAATGTTTATAAAACTATCCTTGCAATTCCTTCAAGGCAACAGTGAGTTCTCCAGGCTCCGCATTTTCTTTAACGTCACTGCACTGTCTTTATCAGAATATCTCTCTTCTACAATGTGGTTTTCTTTTTAAATGAATTCCCTTCAAATCAGAAAGAAGTTACCTTGCAGTGTCTTACTGTGGTCAGTGTGCAGTCAATTCCACTTAAAATTCTAAGTCTACACTCCATTCCTAATGTTTTAATTTTCGTTCTTGCACTCCTTTGCCCTTCATAACAACAATAATGAGTATTAAAACAAAAATCGTTCCAGGCATGACCACTGACTTAACCAACATACTTTGCAGTAATATATGAAGTATCCATGCTCTTCGTTCAGTTCCATTGAAAACTGTTGTAAATAAAATGGAATAATGGGTGTGACTTCAGAAGTTTTTCTATTCATACTACCAGTTTCTTCACCTGCTCTAGGACTGCAAATTTAGCACAAAGTGCTTTTTGATGTACAGAAAAATGACTACCATGTGTTGATCATTGCAATTTTTTGCTCTTTCATTGTCAACTAAATCTTTAAATTCTTTCTGCATGGTATTCAATGTTGTTTCACAGGAAATATGTAGTACCTTTTGCTTATGCGAACTGAGAATTCTCATCCCTCTCTTTTGTCATTCCCATTCATTTTAAAGGATTGCAAAGATAGATCGCTAGAGTGCCTCTTTTTGTGCAAACAGCCACTGGACCTGTGAATTTTCTTCACACCATGAACAAATAGTGAAGGTTAAACAGTGCTGACACTATGATTCTGCCAAATTCAGAAAGTTGTGCCAACCGAAAAATGCCACACTGCAATGCTAAATGAATCATCGCACTGTTCCATTTGCTTCCGAGAAGGACTGAGCAAAGCCGAGTGACAGACCAGGCCTTGGCCCGGCCACAACCCATACATGCTGCGCATGTAAAGTTTAACACACTGCTACAGAAGGAGCATGTTAATTAAGGCAATAAAACACAATTACTTCTAAAATAAGTCATTTTGTACAATTCAGAGACTGTAGATACTACCTGAGTTTGAAATTTTTTGTGATCTATTTTTTGGAATTAAACTCCTCTAGAGTCAATACACATTGCATGTAGAAATTACTCCAGTCAGGTGCCTTGACTTCTAGATATCCATAGAAAATTGTTATGACTGCTGAAAAAATGTAAGCTGGAAACTCGTGTGGTATCTGCTCTAGTTAGTGGATATCATCACTACACTTTGGCACAATATTGTTCATATGTTGTTATTAACGAAGAATGTCCTTATAACAAAGTGTTCACATTACCACCAACTTTCAGAGACTATGCTGTATGTTTGAGAACCTGTTGTGTGTGAAATTTAATCAGATTATCACACACAAATGACCAAGAATATGGAAATTGGAGATATGACATAGTTCCAAAAAGAGTAACAAGCCCTCACTGTCAATGCAGCATGCAGTATGTCTCTATATTAAGTGCTGATGTGAAGTTACGTTTGGGCAACACTCCTAATTTGTTCAAAAAACCAAAGAAGAGCAAGATATTTTTGTGCAACAAAATCATTGAAGAGAATAATGTAAAGCAGTTACGGTGAGTAGGGCCACTATGGTGTAGAGGTAGTGGAGTAGCAGGTTGTGGAAGCAATGTTGCTGGCGAGAGGTGGCTAGGAAAAATCCATTGAAAGATATAACACCTTTTATTTAGGTTTGAGCTATAATGCCAGAGTTACTTTATGCACTCGGATATGCTCACTGCAGGTGCACTGTATAACAGCAGTGCCATTGATGTCAGAAGATCGAGCAGCCAGGATGGCTGTTTGACATCCACATCCAGCTTTGCTGACACTGGTTACCCCACTTGGCAGCACATGCCTGAGTTAGCACTGTGTGGCTCTGAGTGAGCAGTGCCAACAACACAAACATCTGCTGAATTCTAAAAGGCATTCACTGCTGCCAGGTTAGGAGCTTGCCCTTATGTGCATGGATGGCAGCAAACTGGTGCCCTCCAAGGCAGAAGTTCAGTTGCTACTGTAGAACCTCATCCATCATGCCATTCGGAGTCTAGAGGTGCAGACTGAAAACAGTGAACTGGTCTTCTGTAGATGGGTGCCCAGACCAACGTTGGCTACTGGCCGCCCATAATGTGATGGAAACTTGCATGAACCTAATGTCGTGGAGTATGCTGCCTGACTGCAAATAACTGTGCTAGAATCATAGGATATGTACAGTGATTAATAGCACACTTGTTGTGTCAATACATAGTTTCCAGGCTCAAAGGGATCAACACCTTCATGTCTGTACGGTGAGGAAATATTCCGCAGGCCGGCTTGTAGCTGCATGGCCTTTCTGCAATTGCACAGCTCAGGCTGGCTACCTTGTAGTGTACTAGTAACCTCATTTTTGTGCCTCCATGCCTGCCTGCTTGCCTCATATATGGGTGCAATGGAGCAGTGGCGTCCACAGTGTAAGCCTCATAGTGACACTCGAAAATCTCACTCATCTTCTTTCAGGTATAATATTTTGACTACTGGCAAAAAAAGTTAATGCATACAAAGCAGCATTTACATCACTGCATGATGCAAAAGTAATATCTTCGCAACAATTGGCTAATTTGTAGCTGAAAAGATTTATACTGCAAGATAAGCGAGGAAAAAATCCTAACTCTTGTGAGAAGTAAAGACTCACACCTTTGTCTTTTGTTCACTCTCTCTCTCTCTCTCTCTCTCTCTCTCTCTCTCTCTCTCTCTCTCTCTCTTTTTCTTTAAGTTCCTCAACTATTTTACTTTATGATATAATTAACTATTATAAGTTTTAATGTTTGCTAAGTTTTTACGTGTATTCATTATGTCAGTCTAGTTGGTATTATCCTATATATTAATGACAAACTCCTCAATCTGCCTTTTTAACTCCATTGTTCTCATTTTACTCACTACTGTTGTCTAATGCTTTAACTGTGTTCTGCGGCTAAACAGATCTAAGTCACTCATTAATTACAAGTTACTTCATGTTTTCTTGTGATTTACCGCTGCTAGCAGCATATCCTATACTTGGTTTTATTTAAGCTTTTTCCCTGTGCTATTTCTTAACTGCTGGTTATGATGGACAGAAGCTCTAAGAGGGGCATCTGTTATCTCGCCTTGCTGAGAAATACTACTGGACATTAACACTTGGGCCTGAGCTTACCGGGCCACAATGCTTTGTTCAAAATACCATGCCTGGACTCATTTCATATGAAAACAATGTAAGGACATTTCGCTACATCTTCCTTGACAGTTGCGGCCTTCTGTTGTCAATTTCAACCATTATTTCGAAAGAAACATTAGTGAACATAACGGCTGCTGTCACAAATGGCTCACCCTATGTGTGACTGCGTTGCCATAATTCCATGCGTGTACTTGTTAGTTTTCAAAGTTTGCTGTAATCCTGCTACAAAGACATCACATTTGCTGTGTAAATAAGAAATTTTGGAAGCTCAAAGGGATTTTGGATCAGAGGGAGAAATATCTGAGTGGAAACAGTATGGGGAAGATTCATATTTAGGCAGACTGCAGTCCTCTACAATTTTTCATCATTAATGCTGTTGCCACAGACACTGTTTCTGTAATTACAATTTTGTGCTGTTTTATTCGTCTTAATTTCATAACTTTTTACAGATGAATCTCATGATGAATAAACACTCATCACAGGTTTCCAAGATTTGTTTGGAGCTGATGAGATCATTTACTGGCAAAACAAGCGGGAAAGAGACAAAGCAGTATTGCCCTGATTGCAACAATCACCTTTGCATGCCAGAATACTTCAGACTTTTTTCATACAATAGTGAATTACATTTGAAATTGCTCAGTAACTCGCTTCACCTACTTTATTCATCATTATTTTAATATATGTAATCTATCAAAGAACTAAAGTAAATATGAAAAATTAACCTTGAAACTTGATTGTTTTTAGTATGTATTAATCTTTAAGATATATCAAACATTGCTTTAAATAATGTTATAAATGGTTTTCTAGGCCCGAAATTTTTCTAAGTGGCTTTACTTCAAAGTGTTAAACAGTGCACTCCTTTTTGACACTTCATATTAGGCAGCCTGCCATTTATCAAAGCCTACAAACAACCATGACACCCTGTACTTTGGACAACTCTGCAGAATGTCAGTGTTAATTAATACAGGCCTTCGTCTCTCTTATGGCCAGCAGGTAGCTGTGCTGCAAATCAGCCTTCAGACAGCCACAATGGGAGACACCTGTGATCTTGTCGCACACACCAGCGCTCAATTGTAGAGGGTTCATTCTGATTAGTTTTACAACTTGTTCCACCAATAGAACTTCCAATTCATTCTTCAGGTAGAGATGTGGTTTACACAAAACATCTTTTCTGATCCTGCTATACATAACGAAAGTTTGATCATATTCAAGTTTTAAAAGTATAATGTAACTGAATAAATAAAAAAAAACCTACTCATCAAGCAGTAGTGCATATCAAGGTATTTAAGTTTGCAAGCTTTTGGTGCCAGTGGCTCCTCCTTCTGGCAGAAAGGTTGAAGTATAAAGAAGAGATGTGAAGGAAAAGGATTGGTGTGGTTTTGGAAAAGGGATAGAGTTCAGAAAATTTGCGTAGAACCCTGGGGCAGGTGAGACTTACTGGATGGAATGAGAAGGAAAGACTGATTGTTGGGGACTGCACCGGATAAGGTTCGGAAACCTGAGAGCTTAAAGGTGGAAGACTGGGTAATATGCAAAAAAGAGATTACTAACACAACATTGTGCACAAGCTGCTAAGAGCAGGAAGCTAAGTGCATTGTATGTGATATAGGTGGGGGAGGGTCAGGGAAAAATGGAAGGCAAGAAATTGAAAGATATGGAAAACTAAAATGGAGTGAAGAAAGGAATAGTCACTGTGAAGAAATGCTGAGACTGTAGAAATTAATGTAAATTAAGGCCAGGTGGGTGGTGAGAATCAAGGGGGGGGGGGGGGGGGGGCATTGTGTATTGCCAGTATACACGCTCTGATTATGCACATTCATCCTAACTGATAACTTGGTGGTAGTCATGCGATGGTTGGGCTGACCTATTAAAATTCTTGGAATCTCTAAATACATTCTCCCAATTAAATTTATCATGGCTCTATTCCAAATCACATGCCACTTTCTTTGCCACTGCTCCTCACCAAAGGTCAGCTACACACTTCTGTTCACATTAGACCTACTAACAAAGAACAGTACTTACATTTTGATAGTTGCCATCCTTTCCTTGTCAAATGTTCCATCCCATACATCCCTCATATACAAGGCAAACATATTTGTTCAGATTCAGACTCTCTACATCGATATACTATCATTCTCACCTCAGTCTTAACTGGACGTAGTTACTCCACCAGCCAACTTCAAAAGCAAATTTCCTGGGCCATCACATCCAATCCTAGTACTGCTGATCCCTCCAAAAACAACTTAGGGCTACACCTCTTGTCACTCAGTATCATCCTTATCCTGGTCTTGAATGTATTGATCACCTACTGTGCGAGGTGGCACAGTGGTTAGCACATTGGAGTACGATGGTCCAAATCCACACCTGGTCATCCAGGTTTTCTATGATTTCCCTAAATCACTCTGTGTAAATGCCAGGCTGGTTCCTTTGAAAGAGCATCATTGATTTCCTTTCCCATCCTTGACACCATCCGAGATTGTGCTCCATCTCTGATGACCTTGATGTCAATGGGACATTAAACCATTGGTTTTCACCACCCACCTGGCCATAATTTATGTTAATTTCTTTGGTCTCAGTATTTCTTCACATTAACTATTCCCTTCTTCACTCTCTTTCTCCCTTTTAGTTTTCCATATGTTTCATTTTCTTACCTGTCTATTTTTCTCTGCCCCTCCTCCTCCCTCCCCCCCCCCCCCAAGTGTATCAAATACAATACACAATATACTTAGCTTTCTGCTCTTCTTAACTGATTCACAATGCTTTGTAGTAGTCTCTGTCGTGCATATTATCCTATCTTCCACCTCTAAGCTCCCAGGTCATTAAATCTTATCTAATGCAGTCCACAACAGTCAGTCTTCCCTTCTCATTCCATCCAGTATGTCTCCCCTGCCCCCGAGGTTCTGGGTGACTTTTCTGAAATCTATCCCTTTTCCTAACCTCACCAGTCCTCTTCCTTTCTTTTTAAACCTTCTGCCAGAATTAAACAACTGTATATGTGTGTTCTCCTGCTGACGCTTGGTGAGTAGATTTTTCACCTATCCAGTTACATTAAGGTTTGATCATGTAACACATTTTTGTGGGGGGGTGGTGCATACATGCATACATTTGCTTTGATCTAAAACTGAAGATACTAAGTGCATCAGGTGAAACAGAAGCAGAGTTGTTCTTTCTCAACATAAATGTATCTAATCAGAAATTTTTGTTTGGAGTAATCTATAATCCACCGAAAATCGATGCGGTATCATCTTTCCAGTCAGCAATGTCCTCACTAGTGTAACAGTATGGGCATTTAATCACTGTCGGAGACATATATATAGACCTAAAATTAAAATCTCACTCTGCAAAAAATTTTAGGAGAATATTCCACTCGAATGATATGAGTATTTCATTATATAGCAAACATGCTCTTTGCAGTAGCCACCAGAAAGATCATGGGAGGCGCACATTGGCACGGCGCGTCACGGACGGTAGTTGCCGCAATTAGAGTCCCGTCCACCAGAGGGCACGCGAGAATTCGGACGCGACCTCTGCCAGCATAACAACAACAACAACTCTGGCAGCATGGGCCGTGCCCAGTCAGTTAACATCGGGCATGCCTAGGACACAGTCCCGGTCTATGCTAAGTGAAGTGTGACGTAAACGTGAACAGTGTTACTACACAATTGGCGATGAGTAGGGTCGTTCTTTCGCGTGTTGCGTCATTGTTCCGGTTTCACAGCTTCTCCACGGCATGGAGAATTTAGTGCGGGTTTTGGTTGAGCAGCAGATGGAGCCCATGGCCACCATGAAACAAGTGCTTCCGGTGTTGCTCTCCACGCCGTCTGCTCCAGCGCCATTCCCTCCTCCCTTTCCCCCGTATGACGAGACGGTGGAGGATTGGGACGCATATGAACATCACCTTCGGCAGCATTTCCAGGCGTTTCATGTTGCCGATGCGGAGGTATGTCGTGCCCTCTGGTGGACGGGACACTACTTGCGGCAACTGCCGTCTGTGAAGTGCCGTGCTGATGTGCGCCTCCCGCGATCTTTCTGGTGGCTACTGCACTCTTAAACATTCTGTGAAAGTAACCAGAGCTCCTACTCCATGGTAGAGTGCAGTACTATGCCAGATAATGAATAAACAATACAAGCAAAATCCAATGCCTTAAATGCATGAAGTATAAAGGAAGCTGCGGAAGGTAGAGAAGCAAGTTTTGTGGAACACCAAAATCAGGCTTGACTAGGCTGTTGTGTGCAGCACGTCAAATTGTGCACCACTATGGAAAACTATGCAGTTTCAGCAGAGAAAAGATAAAATGTGATACAATTTTTCAAACCTCTGTAGGCAAATGACTTTTTCTTGACCCCAACTAGCTCTCAGATTGCAATAAATTATTAGCACCTTCTCAAAAGACATGTTTTTCTTAAATGTTGCTACACACATAGTGGGGAAAGTAAAATAAGAACTTGTTCCAACAGTAGCTAATAAAAATGTTGTTGATACCATTATTCCAGTTCTCTCAGACATCTTCAATCTCTCTCTTTTAGGTGATACATTTCTACTATGTGGAATCACAGCTCAATTCAGCCAGTAACCCCAGAACGATAATCCTAAATCACCAGGAAATTATAGGCCAAAAAGCATATTATTTTCAGTATCTAAAGCCTTGAAGTACTTAGTTTATGAACAGCTTTTAGATTACCTTGAAATTTATAGCATCCACGTTAAATACCTCACCGACAACACCAAGCACGTGCTTGAAGTGGCCATTTCAACACTGCTTTATTTTATCAAGGTCTTTGATACTGTTAATTATAATTTATTACTTATTAAAATAAAACAGTTGAATTTGTCAAACAGTGCATGTTATGATTCGACAGCTACCTCAAAAACTGATGTCACTGATTCATCTGTGGGTCATAGAAGTCATCATGGGAACATGCTTTCTGGAGTTATTTCCCCCATCCCCCACTAGTGCTCAGTAGGTTAATTGATTTTCTCACTATGTATCAATGGAAATTTCATCTGTCCTTTATTCTTGTAACTTCCACTTCAATTCTGATGTTATATAGTTGTATTTAAGTGCCAGCCAAAAGAACATTGCTGTTGTTGTTGTTGTTGTTGTTGTGGTTGTAGTCTTCAGTCCAAAGACTGGTTTGATGCAGCTCTCCATGCTAATCTGTTCTGTGCAAGCCTCTTCATCTCTGAGTAACAGCTGCAACCTACATCCTTCTTTGTCTGTTTACTGTATTCATCTCGTCTCCCTCTACGATTTTTACACCAAATGCCTCTCTCCGGTACTAAATTGGAGATCCCTTGATGATGTGTCAGAATGTGTCCTACCAAACAATCCCTTCCTCTAGTCATGGTGTGCCCACAAATTTCTTTTCTCCCCAATTCTGTTCAGTACCTTCTCATTAGTTACGTGACATACCCATCTAATCTTCAGCATTGTTGTTTAGCACCATATTTCAAAAACTTACATGCTCTTCTCGTCTGAACTGTTTATCATCTGTGTTTCACTTCCATACATGGGTTCACTTGTGACAAAGCAGGTGCGGATATTTTTACTTCCCCTCTTGTTTTGCCATCTGCCTCCTTAAATTCGTTTTTTCACTTTCAACTAATTACCATTAACATACATGAGTGTAATCTACATTTTCATGAAAGAGAAAGGTTGGCTCTCAGTTTTAAAGAATTTAACAACAGATCTAATTTTGTGCCTAGTTTTATGTATGTAAATGATTTTCTAAGTTATTTTGACTATCCCTAGTTAATACTTTCATTATAGGGTGAAATCAGTAATTCTTTTGTAACTTAAATTCTATTGTTGACATATAAACAAATATAAATTCCGTACTAATTAAAAACATTTGGAGGAACAACTAATAGTATTCTTAAAGGATCTACTTGGATCTATTCGAAATCACGTTAGCAAAGCCAGCTCTTAATTAATTCCAAAGTAATTAACAGTTTTGTCAAAAGTATTGCTTGCGTAACAATATCTGTTAATTTCATCATTTAAGCAAATAATTCAGCCCAACTCTTGTAGTAGAAGAAACTGTTAAAAAGTTGGAATTTTTTTATGTATTCAGTTAAGTTAATAGGTTAAGTTTTAATTGTAATTTCTGTAAATTAAACTTAGAACAGTGTGTAGGTTCAGTACCTATTATTGTGAGGATATGTAAGAGCCCAATTTTTGGTCCTGGGACAGTCAGTCCACAGCCGAGTTTCAGACGAGAAACCTGTGTTGGTTAGAACAACAATGCCTCAACTTAACTGTGAAATAAGTGTTACACAATTAGGCCATGTGTTAAAATAATGACAGTGTCTGCTCCATATATACCTTTTTATTCTTCAAGAACTGTGAATTATGTGGTTATGTTTTTTACTGCTCGTAGATGTTCAACAAGAAAGTATTGCAGCAGTATGTGGAGTTTCACCTCCAACCTATTAATGAGACTTATCGAAACTTAAACAATAGTTCATTGGCCATATAACTGTGTATTATTGTGGGGTTGTGAACAGTGAAAGTAAAGTACTGTAAAACGTAAATGTGCATCTGTCACTCTACATCATTTAAAGTAGTCAGTGTTGTACTTTCACAACCCATTTTTCAGCCAGTGTAGCAATGCAGTACATTGACACCGAAAACAGAAAACGAAGAAATAAAGCAGGGAACATCGACACACACTCCATACAAATCCTTTCGGAAAATACTTCCTGGCACTTAAATCTATACTCAATGTTAACAAATTTCTCTTCTTCAGAAACACCTTTCTTGCCTTTGCAACACTACATTTTATATCCTCTCTACTTCGACCATTATGAGTTATTTTGCTGCCCAAACAGTAAAACTCATCTACTACTTTAAGTGTCTCATTTCTAATCTAATTCCTTCAGCATCACATGATTTAATTCAACTACATTCCATTATCCTCATTTTGCTTTTGTTGAGATTCATCTTATATGCTCCTTTCAAGACACTGACCATTCTGTTCAACTGCTCTTCCAGATCCTTTGCTGTCTCTGACAGAATTACAATGTCATCAGAGAACCTCAGAGTTTTTATTTCTTCTCCATGATTTTTAATTTCTACTCAGACTCTTTCTTTTGTTTCCTTTACAGCTTGATCAGTATACACACTGAATAACATCGGGAATAGGCTACAACCCTGTCTGACTCCCTTCCCAACCACTTATTTCCTTTCATCCACCTCGATTCTTACAACTCCCATCTGGTTTCTGCACAAACTGTAAACAGTCTTTCGCTCTGTGTATTTTACACATGCCATCTTCAGAATTTGAAAGAGAGTATTCCATTCAACATTGTCAAAACCTTTCTCTAAGCCTACAAATACTATAAACGTAGATTGCCTTTCCTTAACGTATCTTCTATGAGAAGTCATAGTGTCACTATTGCCTTGTGTTTTCCTACATTTCTCCAAAATTCCAACCAATCTTCCATGAGATTGGCTTCCACCAGCTTTGTGTTAAACTGATAGTTTGGTTATTTTAACAGTGTACTCCTGGGACCTTGTTTCAACTTAGGACTTTCAGTGCTTTGTCAAATTCTTCTTCCAGTATCATATCTCCCACCTTATCTTCATCTATGTCCTCTTCTATTTCCATAATATTGCCCTCAAGTACATATCCCATGTATAGACTTTTGATATACTCCTTCCACCTTTTTGCTTTCCTGTCTTTGCTTAGAACTGGTCTTCCATCTGAGCTCTTGATATGCGTACAGGTAGTTCTCTTATCTCCAAAGGTCTCTTTAGTTTTCCTGTAAGCAACATCTCTCTTTCCTCTAGTGATATATGCTTCCAAACCCATACACTTTTCCTCTAGCCATTCCTGCTTAGCTATTTCACACTTCTTGCCAGTCTCATTTTTTAGACATGTGTATTCCCTTTCACCTGCTTCATTTACTATATTTTTACATTTTTTTCCTTTTGTCAATTAAATTCAGTATCTCTTGCAGGCTGCCACAAGTTTCCCCAAGTGAAATTCCTTGATATTTCCTTGATTTTCAGACAAGTTCTAGCATTTTTTCCTGGCAAATTTTGAGATTGATTGATTTATTAATTGAGAGGGTTTATGGGACCAAACGGCAACGTAATCAGTCCCGCAATTCCAACACATAGGAAAGAGGGTCCACTAAAAGTGGATGGATCCTGTCAGGGGAGTAAAACTATAAAACAAGGCAGTTAAAACACACACAGTAAAAGGTAGACCAAATCTAAAAATTGGAAAAAAGAGTGGTCTTTCCTCGGGGGAGTGGTCATGGTGTCCCAGACCGAGAAAACATGAAGAAAGGTCCCAACCGCAACCACCCTGCCCCTGCTCCAGGAGCAAAGCAAAACCTTATATCTGGAAATAACCATTTTCATGGTTGAAACTGAGGACCAGTTCAACCATCTGAGAATTGTCTACTATATTAAAATTAAGGAAAACTATACTTAGCATGAAGGGCCAAAAGAAGGGGACATTCCCCAATATGTGGGATACCGTCAGTCTGGCTCTACAACCACATTATGGGGGTGGTTCATTACACAGGAAAACAATGAGTGAGCCTGGTATGACCAATGTGTAGACGGCATAAAGCAGTGGACTCCTTCCAAGAGGAGCGAAAGGAAGAGCACCAAAGCCCATTAGTCTCCTTGATGGTGTGGAGTTTATTACTGAGGGCAATAGTGCACCAGATGTCATTCCACTCTTGGGCAAAAAGAGATTTGACAGAGATCTGAATATCTGCAGCTGGAGTCATAAAAGGGAATGGAGCGTGAGTATCAGCTTTTCTAGCCAAACGGTCAGCCAGTTCATCCCCTGGGATACCCACATGACTTGAGACCTAGAGTTAGAGAACTGAGCAGGCACCACAGCCAAGGGAGGAGAGAAGGTCAGGGATAGCAAAGACCAAAGAATGACGACAGTAGCAGGCTGCTCATTGAGTCGGTACATATTAAAACACTGTGGAGGGAGGCCTGAGTAACAAAATGGAAGGTCCTGTTAACAGCTAGCAGCTCTGCTGTGAACACACTTCATGATTCCGGCAACATGAAAGTGTAGCCCGTTTTATCTATCGTCTTAGAACCATCATTGTAGAAGATGATAGCAAGGATAGAATGTGCAAGACACCAGAAGACCATACAGGGGACAGAGATCTTAGGACCCTGGAATAGGTTGATCCTAATCCATGGTCTAGGCATCATCCACAGGGGGTGTGAGCAGAAATACATGGGGCGCCTTTCAGTGAGTGGAGATGGCGATCCTGACAGAGGGAAATGAGACGCATTCCAAACAGCAATCCCACCTGTGGGCGGTGATCAGAAGGGAGACATTCCTTGCTTGTAAAGAGGACAGGGTACACGGGATGGTCAGGGAATCTGCGAATGGCGATTGCATAAGAAACCAGGAGTTGGCTTCATTGTATTTGTGGAGTGGGAATTCCTGCTTCTGTAAGGAGTCTGTGAATGGGACTACTGGGAAAGGCACCAGTAGCCAAGTGCACCCCACAATGGTGAATGGGATCAAGTATTTTCAGAGTGGAAGGAGCCACTGAGCCATAAACCTGACTTCCATATTCTAATCTGGACAAGACCAGAGTGTATGGTACAGATGGAGATGAGTAGCATGGTCTGCATCCCAAGATGAGTGGGCCAGGAGGTGGAGAGCATTAAGCTTCGACATGCAAGCAATCTTCAGGTGGTGAATGTGTGGCAACCACGTCAGCTTTTTATCAAAAATAAGGCCCGAGAAACAAGACTGTGCTGCAACATCAAGGAGCTGGTCGCCTAAATAAAGTTCTGCATCGGGGTGTACTGTGGGTCAACGACAAAAATGCATAACCCATGTTTTGAAAGGAGAAAATTGGAAGCCATTGGAGACAGCCCATGCAGAGGTATGTTGGATGGTGCCTCTGAGCCGGCACTTAGCAGACACTACCCAGTGGAAGCTGCACCAAATGCAAAAATTGTCGATGTACAATGCCAGGGTAACCTGAGGGCCAACAGAGGTTACAAGCCCATTGATGGCTTTGAGCAAGAGTGTGACACTTAATACTGTTCCCTGTGGGATACCATTCTCCTGAATCTGAGGGGTGCGAGTGAAGTGCCAACTCGAACCCGCAAGAGCCTGTGGGATAAAAACTCGCGAATAAAAATCGAGAGGGGACCTTGAAAGCCCCAGTCATGGAGGGTAACTAAAATGTGATGGCACCAAGTCATGTCGCATGCCTTATGTAGGTCAAAGAAGACCACAACAAGGTGCTGACGGTTAGTAAAAGTCCGTTGGATTGCAGTTTCCAACCTGAGTAAATGGTCAGTTAGAGATTGTCCTTCCCAGAAGCCACACTGATACAGGGGCAAAATGCTCTGAATTCGAGTACGCAACATAACTGGAAGCTAACCATCCTCTCAAGCAGTTTACAAAGTACGTTCAACAGGCAAGTTGAGTGGTAGCTGTTGAGAGAAGTTGGGTTCTTCCCAGGCTTAAGGATGGGGATAACTATACTGTCTTGTCATTGTGAGGGGAAGGCCCCCTCGAGCCAAATGCAGTTGCAATAATACCTCTGTGTAATGTCCAAGTGCTGAATCATCTAGTTGTGGATGGGATCCAGGCTTGGGGCCGTGTCATGTGAAGAGGTAAAAGCCTGCAAGAATTCTCATTCAGTGAAGTGTTCACTATAGGATTCAGCTTTGTGAGCATTGAAACAGAGGGGGGTGTGGGGGTATATTCAATTCTGTTTTTGTGCTGGAGAAAGGTACACTACTGGCCATTAAAATTGCTACACCAAGAAGAAATGCAGATGGTAAACAGGTATTCATTGGACAAATATGTTATACTAGAACTGGCCTTGATACGCCTGTGTATTGAGTCAAACAGAGCTTGGATGGCATGTACAGGTACAGCTGCCCATGCAGCCTCAACACGATACCACAGTTCATCAAGAGTAGTGACTGGCGTATTGTGATGAGCCAGTTGCTCGGCCACCATTGACCAGACATTTTCAATTGGTTAGAAATCTGGAGAATGTGCTGGCCCCGGCAGCAGTTGAAAATTTTCTGTATCCAGAAAGGCCTGTACAACACCTGCAACATGCAGTCGTGCATTATCCTGCTGAAATGTAGGGTTTCGCAGGGATCGAATGAAGGGTAGAGCCACGGGTCGTAACACATCTGAAATGTAACGCCCACTGTTCAAAGTGCCGTCAATGTGAACAAAAGGTGACCGAGACGTGTAACCAATGGCACCCCATACCATCATGCCAGGTGATACACCAGTATGGCGATGATGAATACACGCTTCCCATGTGCGTTCACCGCGATGTCGCCAAACATGGATGCGACCATTGTGATGCTGTAAACAGAATCTGGATTCATCCGAAAAAGTGACGTTTTGCGATTCGTGCACACAGGTTCGTCGTTGAGTACACCATTGCAGGCGCTCCTGTCTGTGATGCAGCGTCAAGGGTAACCGCAACCATAGTCTCCGAGCTGATAGTCCATGTTGGTGCAAACATCTTCGAACTATTCGTGCAGATGGTTGTTGTCTTGCAAATGTCCCCATCTGTTGAATCAGGGATCAAGACATGGCTCCACGATCTGTTACAGCCATGCGGATAAGATGCCTGTCATCTCGACTGCTAGTGATACAAGGCCGATGGGATCCAGTACGGTGTTCCGTATTACCCTCCTGAACCCACCGATTCCATATTCTGCTAACAGTCATTGGATCTCGACCAACGCGAGCAGCAATGTCGCGATACGATAAACCGCAATTGCAATAGGCTACAATCCGACCTTTATCAAAGTCAGAAACTTGATGGTACGCATTTCTCCTCCTTACATGAGGCATCACAACAACGTTTCACCAGGCAATGCCGGTCAACTGCTGTTTGTGTATGAGAAATCGGTGGAAACTTTCCTCATGTCAGCACGTTTTAGGTGCCGCCACCAGCGCCAATCTTGTGTGAATGCTCTGAAAAGCTAATTATTTGCATATCACAGCATCTTCTTCCAGTCGGTTAAATTTTGCGTCTGTAACATGTCATCTTCGTGGTGTAGCAATTTTAATGGCCAGTAGTGTAGCTGAATAGGAAGAGGATGACGACGCTGTCGCGCAAAGTGTGTTGCAATGTGTTCAGCAAGGACCAGTGGATCAGTAGAGAGAGCATCTTGGAGGATAAGCCTCTGGACAGTTGACTGTCACTGGCGGCCCAGAAGGTTACAGATCTTGAACTAAACCTGCGATGAAGAACCTACATCTCCAGGAAGGAAACATAGTGCTCCAAGCATTCCTTTTTACTCCGCTTAATAAGGCAATGAGCCTTAGCAAGGAGATGCTTAAAAGCAAGGAGGCTGGTGTGTGATGGATGTCGTTTAAATAACTGCAGCACCCATTGGTTGTCCTGGACAGTGACTGCTACATCCTTGGTCCACTACAGTACCGGTTGGCAATGAGGGTGACCTGTGATAGGGGGACAGCAGTGCGAGCAGTATGAAGAATAGTGGCAGAGATACCAAGCACGACTGCATCAATGTAATTCAAGAGAGTAGTGTCAAAGTGCACAGCAGATGTATAGAAATGCCAGTTGGCCATGTGGAATGCCCAATGTGGGTGCTAGTCTGCCTGGCAGCAGCAGGGAAGTGACAGAATCACCAGAAAGTGGTCACTGCCACAAAGATGACCATGGGGTGACCAATGTAGGCAAGCCACAAGAGCAGAGGTGGAGATTGTGAGATCGATAGCAATAAAGTTTCCATGAATGGCTCTGATGTGGGTAGGTGAACAGTCATTGAGGAGAGACAAATCAAAGTCTTGCAGTTAGTTGGTCAAGTAGAAGACCCCTACCCAATGAAGTGGCACTCCCCCATGGAGGGTGGTGTGTGTTGAAGTCCCCAAGGAGAAGATATTGGGGCCGGAGTTGCTGTATTAAGGTGGACAGTTAAATATAAGAAAATGGCCTACCTGGAGGGAGGTAGACATTGCAAACAGTAATTGCCAGAGTCATCTCCATGTTGGTATGAAAGGGGATCCAGTCACTAATGACTTTGGTGTGAACCAAAGTGCAGACCCCTCCAGACACTATACAGGGGCCAGAATGGTTCCAACAGAATGCCCAATAACATGAAATGTTGGAGAGTGCTCATCACAAAAGTGAGTTTCTTGAAGAGCAAGATGGAACGAAGAGTAGGGGGAAACAAGGTGTTGTATTTCTGGTAGGTGGCGATAATATCTGTGGCAATTCCACTGGATTATCGTGTAATGAGAATCCAGGTGAGACATAAAGAAGCCAAAGGGAGGTTATGTCACTTGGTCAGTGGTCGTCACCAATGAGGATGGGGTGACATCCATAAAAACTGGGTCTAGATCTGGGATGAGGTGGAGAGGGTGAAGCCCCCCCAGAAAGCCGGGGAAGCCTCATCCTTCGACTTGTGCTGCTGCTTCTTCTCCCTCAGAGGGAGGGAAGAGGTGTTATCAATGAGGGAATAGGTGTCAGTGATATTGGGATCGGAGAAAGAGCATGTGGCTTTGGGGCCCTCGAAGCGTGGGTCTCTCCTCCAGCCTGAGGGTGCAAGCTTCCTGTCCTGAGAATGACAGGAAGGGGTGAAACGAGATGGAGCACCATCCCTAACAGGAACCAGAGAAGAGGATGTCTTCCCTGGCCAAGGAGGAGGAGGAGGAGGAGGAGGAGCAGTTCCTGGAGGGGAAGGTACAGGAGCTGTCAAGGGTGAGGAAAGGGAAGGGGGGCTGGATGGTGGTAAGGGGGAGTGGTGAGGAGGGGCAGACGTAACTGCGGCAAAGGTAGAGGGCAGATTTACAGGGTGAAGTGTGTCAAACTTCTTGTGGGCCTCAAAGTAGCTGAAACAGTCAAGATTCTTTATTTCCTGAATTCTTTTTTCCTTCATGTACACTGGACACACTGGTGAGTGAGGAGAATGGAGACCAGAGCAGTTTTTACACAGTTAGGCGGTGGGGTGCAAGGGCTCCCCACATGAAGAGGGTGGCCACAGTCATCACAGGTGGAAGTGGCATTGCACAGTGAGGACATGTGGCTGAACTTGAGGCAATGGAAGCAACACATGGGAAGTGGAATGTATGATTTCATGTCACATCTGTACACCATTACCTTGACCTTCTTGGGCAAGGTATTCCCCTCAAATGCCATGATGGAAAGCACCACTGTCTACATGATGGTCCTTAGGGATTTTCTGGACACACTGGACGAAATGAATGCCACATTGTTCCAGATTAGCCATTAGATCATCATCAACATGGTGGAGAAGGTCCCTATGGAAAATTACATCCTGTGTCATACTGAGTGGCTTGTGAGGAGCAATAGTCATGGGAGTGTCTTTTAAATGGCCACAGGCACAGAGGGAGTATGACTGGCAGAAGTTGTCTTTATAAGAAGAGAGCCAGATCTCATCTTGCTTGTACTCAATATGATCCACAAAGAAAAGGGGTTTGTTCGTGGCAAAGATCTCCCCATTGGTTCTGATACAGACCAGAAACCGTGGAAAGGGTTTCACCACAAGCCGACAGACCTGGCCCTCCTCCCAGGGTGTATCCAAGGGGGTTAAAGCTGGGAAGGCAGAAACAGGAACTGAGACAGAACTGTGTCAGGGAAGAGACACGCCTGCAGTTGAGTGGTCAGAAAATTTAACACATTTCAAGTGCAAAATGTCCACCTGGTACCACCCACTCCAAACAGGGGCTCGCCATGTGGGTGCCACGCAGCCATAGCAATGGCCGTCCAGCAGGATGATCATTGCCAGGAGATTCGACGCCCTGAAAAGATGGGCAACCAGTCCTGGGCTTGCACAAGGTGCTCTTAGCACAGGTACCAGCAGTGCAATCCCTGTGTTGTCAGGGGGCTCAGCCAGATGGGTACATAACACCCCTACCACACAGATTGGGTACCAAGCTGGTGACCTAGCAAGGAGGCCAAAGTGCTTTGATGGGGAAAAGGGAGGGGGGGGGGGGAAGAGAGGAACCCATGCCAAAGATGCTAGGGAGGGAGTTCTCCCCATCTGGCTCACACTACAGAATTCAAATCTGGAGATGGATATCAAACCCCTGAGAGAGACAGAAAAGGAAAGCCTTAGAGGAGGAGGAAAAGCAACCAACCAAAACCGTAAGATGAAGCAAAGTCATGAAGATAGCTGGGTGACATAAAGAATAACACCAAGACAAGGAAAGAAACTGATTTTAGTGACAAAAATATGCATTTCATTGGAGTCACAAGATAGATTTAAAATATCATCACCGATTTCAGAAATAACCTCACAAAAAGTAAGCCTTTTGAAAGAAATGTCTAAGCCAGGGAAGAGTTGTGTAAACCAACACTAAAGGTGAATGCCAATAAAATGTTGGTTCTACTATGTTTGTTATTGTCGGTTATTACCCACTGTGTTATGTCTACTATTTTACAGGTATTGTGTGGTTTCTCTTTCAAGAAATACATGAGTATATAGCGTACAGACTGCCACAATTTTTTTCCTCTTAGCATCCGTATTTTCTAATATATAAACGACTCTTGAAGTGCCAAAATGTACCAGAATAAATAAAATGTCTATAAAATGTGGCACTGTACAATGTACTAATGGTGAGACTGTTGCAATTTCTGAAATCCATTGTCCTTGGCCTCTGGCCTGCCAAGGAGCACTGCAGTCCTGAGTCCATGGATGTTATTGTTGTGGTCTTCAGTCCTGAGACTGGTTTGATGCAGCTCTCCATGCTACTCTATCCAGTGCAAGCTTCTTCATCTCCCAGTACCTACTGCAACCTACATCCTTCTGAATCTGCTTAGTGTATTCGTCTCTTGGTCTCCCTCTATGATTTTTACACACCACGCTGCCCTCCAATACTAAATTGGTGATCCCTTGATGCCTCAGAACATGCCCTACCAACCAATCCCTTCTTCTAGTCAAGTTGTGCCACAAACTTCTCTTCTCACCAATCCTATTCAACATTTCCTCATTAGTTATGTGATCTACCCATCTAATCTTCAGCATTCTTCTGTAGCACCACATTTCGATAGATTCTATTTTCTTCTTGTCCAAAATATTTATCGTCCATGTTTCACTTCCACTCATGGCTACACTCCATACAAATACTTTCAGAAACGACTTCCTGACACTTAAAACTATACTCGATGTTAACAAATTTCTCTTCTTCAGAAACGCTTTCCTTGCCATTGTCAGTCTACATTGTATACCCTCTCTACTTCGACCATCATCAGTTATTTTGCTCCCCAAATAGCAAACTCCTTTACTACTTTAAGTGTCTCATTTCCTAATCTAGTTCCCTCAGCATCACCCGACTTAATTTGACTACATTCCATTATCCTCGTTTTGCTTTTGTTGATGTTCATCTTATATCCTCCTTTCAAGACACTGTCCATTCCGTTCAACTGCTCTTCCAAGTCCTTTGCTGTCTCTGACAGAATTACAATGTCATCGGAGAACCTCAACATTTTTATTTCTTCTCCATGGACTTTAATACCTACTCCGAATTTTTCTTTCGTTTCCTTTACTGCCTGCTCAATATACAGATTGAATAACATCGGGCAGAGGCTACAACCCTGCCTCACTCCCTTCCCAACCACTGCTTCCCTTTCATGCCCCTCTACTCTTATAACTGCCATCTGGTTTCTGTACAAATTGTAAATAGCCTTTTGCTCCCTGTATTTTACCCCTGCCACCTTTAGAACTTGAAAGAGAGTATTCCAGTCAACATTGTCAAAAGCTTTCTCTAAGTCTACAAATGCTAGAAATGTAGGTTTGCCTTTCCTTAATCTATTTTCTAAGATAAGTCGTGGGGTCAGTATTGCCTCACATGTTCCAACATTTCTGCGGAATCCAAACTGATCTTCGCCGAGGTCGGCTTGTACCAGTTTTTCCATTCGTCTGTAAAGAATTCACATTAGTATTTTGCAGCTGTGACTTATTAAACTGATAGTTCGGTAATTTTCACATCTGTCAACACCTGTTTTCTTAGGGGGGGAATTATTATATTGTTCTTGAAGTCTGAGGGTGTTACACCTATCTCATACATCTTGCTCACCAGATGGTAGAGTTTTGTCAGGACTGGCTCTCCCAAGGCTGTCTGTAGTTCTAATGGAATGTTGTCTACTCCCCGGGCTTTGTTTCGACTCAGGTCTTTCAGTGCTCTGTCGAACTCCTCATGCAGTATCATATCTCCCATTTCATCTTCATCTACATCCTCTTCCGTTTCCATAATATTGTCCTCAAGTACATTGCCCTTGTATAGACCCTCTATATACTCCTTCCACCTTTCTGCTTTCCCTTCTTTGCTTAGAACTGGATTTCCATCTGAGCTCTTGATATTCATACAAGTGGTTCTCTTTTCCCCAAAGGTCTCTCTAATTTTCCTGTAGGCAGTATCTATCTTACCCCTAGTGAGATAAGTCTCTACATCCTTACATTTGTCCTGCAGCCGTCCCTGCTTAGCCATTTTGCACTTCCTGTCGATCTCATTTTTGAGACGTTTGTATTCCTTTTTGCCTGCTTCATTTACTGCATTTTTATATTTTCTCCTTTCATCAATTAAATGCAATATTTCTTCTGTTACCGAAGGATTTCTACTAGCCCTCGTCTTTTTACCTACTTGATCGTCTGCTGCCTTCACTACTTCATCCCTCAAAGCTACCCATTCTTCTTCTACTGTATTTCTTTCCCCCATTCTTGTCAATTGTTCCCTTATGCTCTCCCTGAAACTCTCTACAACCTCTGGTTCTTTCAGTTTATCCAGGTCCCATCTCCTTAAATTCCCACCTTTTTGCAGTTTCTTCAGTTTTAATCTACAGTTCATAAGCAATAGATTGTGGTCAGAGTCCACATCTGCCCCTGGAAATGTCTTACAATTTAAAACCTGGTTCCTAAATCTCTGTCTAACCATTATATAATATATCTGAAACCCGTCAGTATCTCCAGGGTTCTTCCATGTATTCAGTCTTCTTTTATGATTCTTGTACCAAGTGTTAGCTATGATTAAGTTGTGCTCTGTGCAAAACCCTACCAGGCGTCTTACTCTTTCGTTTATTACCTCCAATCCATATTCACCTACTATGTTTCCTTCTCTCCCTTTTCCTACTGACGAATTCCAGCCACCCATGACTATTAAATTTTCATCTCCCTTCACTATCTGCATAATTTCTTTTATTTCATCATACATTTCTTCAATTTCTTCGTCATCTGCAGAGCTAGTTGGCATATGAACTTGTACTATTGTGGTAGGTGTGGGCTTCATATCTATCTTGGCCACAATAATGCGTTCACTATGCTGTTTGTAGTAGCTTACCCGCATTCCTATTTTCCTATTCATTATTAAACCTACTCCTGCATTACCCCTGTTTGGTTTTGTGTTTATAACCCTGTAGTCACCTGGCCAGAAGTCTTGTTCCTCCTGCCACCTAACTTCACTAATTCCCACTATATCTAACTTTAACCTATCCATTTCCCTTTTTAAATTTTCTAACCTAACTGCCCAATTAAGGGATCTGACATCCCACGCTCCGATCCGTAGAACGCCAGTTTTCTTTCTCCTGATAATGACATCCTCCTGAGTAGTCCCCGCCTGGAGATCCGAATGGGGGACTATTTTACCTCCAGAATATTTTACCCAAGAGGACGCCATCATCATTTAACCATACAGTAAAGATGCAGGCCCTTGGGAAAAATTGCGACTGTAGTTTCCCCTTACTTTCAGCCGTTCGCAGTACCAGCGCAGCAAGGTCGTTTTGGTTAGTGTTTCAAGGCCAGATCAGTCAATCATCCAGACTGTTGCCCCTGCAACTACTGAAAAGGCTGCTTCCCTTCTTCAGGAACCACCCTCCGTTGTGGTTGCACGTACAGTACGGCCATCTGTATCGCTGAGGCACGCAAGCCTCCCCACCAGCGGCAAGGTCCATGGATAAACCATGAAAATCTGCCACTTCATGCCACACACAAACAGACCTGGCCTGCAGGCAGATCGGTGAGACTAGATCCAATGGGTAGGGCCTGCAGATTAGTGGGAAATAATGGGCTTCAGACTGGCAGGCCTGACCAGTTAAAGACACCCACAGAAATAACCTGTGATTTTGGTGTGTCATGGAAGTCCACTGGTGTGGCTAGCTATTTACACATCACAGACACTGTGTTGACGAAATGAGATGGCGGGGATCAATCCATGCAACAGATAACTTTCTTGAATACTCTGAGAATCAATACTAATGAGGCTAAGTAGCAACTCACCATAAAGATGATCACTGAACTGCAAGACAGGCACATAAGAAAGACAATCACGCTCTCACAACTAAATTTTTGGCCATAGCCTTTGTCAGAAAATTATAGCACGCACACAATCACTCAGACACAACACATGCACACATGACCCTCTGTCTCCTGCCACTGCATCAACAATATCTGAGAATCAGGTCCAAACAAATGACTCCTCATGCTTCCCTATCTCTTGTCAGCAATTGCAAGGCTAGCAGCAAGAAATGGTGGCCGCACTGACTGCAAGCTGAGGGGAATGGTAGAAAGGGAAGAAGCAGTAAGAATGAGGGAGTAGGCAAGCAGCTCACATACTCAGCTGCACCCAGCCTGCGGCGATGCATCACATCTCAGTAAACAAACCAATTCATCTACTGAGACAAAAACGAGATTTTTCCAGTGTCTTTTTTTTTTCAAATTTCTCTGATATATTAGTGATATCTCTGACATGTTTGAAATTTCCTGATATTCCCTGATTTTCAGAACTTGTGGCTAGCTCTCATCCTTTTACCCACTTGATCCTCGGCTGCCTTCACTATTTCATCTCTCAAAGTGACCCATTCTTCTTCTACTACATTCCTTTCCCCTTTTCTTGACAATCATTCCCTCTGAAACTCTCTACAACCTCTGGTTCTTTCAGTTTATCCAGGTCCCATCTCCTTAAAATCCCACCTTTTTGCAGTTTCTTCATTTTTAATCCACAGTTCATAACCAATAAATTGTAGTTGAATCAACATCTGCCTCTGGAAATGTCTTACAATTTAAAATCTGGTTTCAAAATCTCTGTCTTACCATTATATAGCCACTCTGAAACCTTCCAGCGTCTCCAGGTCTCATCCATCTTCTTTCATGATACTTAAACCATGTATGACTAAATTACACTCTGTGCAAAATTCTACCAGGTGGCTTCCTCTTTCATTCCTTTGTCCCAGTCCATATTCACCTACCATTTTCCCTGCTCTTCCTTTTTCTACTATCAAATTCCTGTCCCCCATGACTATTAAAGTTTCATCTCCCTTAACTCTCTGAATAAATTCTTTTATCTTATCATACATTTCTTCAATCTCTTCTTAATCTGCAGAGCTAGTTAACGTATTAACTTGTACTTCTGTGGTGGGTGTGGGCTTCTTGTCTATCTTGGGTACAATAATGTGTTCACTATGCTGAAAGCAAGGGGAAACTACAGCCGTAATTTTTCCCGAGGGCATGCAGCTTTACTGTATGATTAAATGATGATGGCGTCCTCTTGGGTAAAATATTCCGGAGGTAAAATAGTCCCCCATTCCGATCTCCGGGCGGGGACTACTCAAGAGGACGTCGTTATCAGGAGAAAGAAAACTGGCGTTCTATGGATCGGAGCGTGGAATGTCAGATCCCTTAATCGGGCAGGTAGGTTAGAAAATTTAAAAAGGGAAATGGATAGGTTAAAGTTAGATATAGTGGGAATTAGTGAAGTTTGGTGGCAGGAGGAACAAGACTTCTGGTCAGGTGAATACAGGGTTATAAATACAAAATCAAATAGGGGTAATGCAGGAGTAGATTTAATAATGAATAAAAAAGTAGGTGTACGGGTAAGCTACTACAAACAGTATAGTGAACGGAATGAGATTTTCACTCTGCAACGGAGTGTGTGCTGATATGAAACTTCCTGGCAGATTAAAACTGTGTGCCCGACCGGGCCCGAACTCGGGTAGAGCACTTGCCCGCGAAAGGCAAAGGTCCCGAGTTCGGGTCTCGGTCAGGCACACAGTTTTAATCTGGCAGGAAGTTTCATATCAGCACACACTCCACTGCAGAGTGAAAATCTCATTCTGGAAACATCCCCCAGGCTGTGGCTAAGCCATGTCTCCGCAATATCCTTTCTTTCAGGAGTGCTAGTTCTGCATGGTTCGCAGGAGAGCTTCTGTAAAGTTTGGAAGGTAGGAGATGAGGTACTGGCAGAAGTAAAGCTGTGAGTACCGGGCGTGAGTCGTGCTTCGGTAGCTCAGTTGGTAGAGCACTTGCCCGCGAAAGGCAGAGGTCCCGAGTTCGGGTCTCGGTCGGGCACACAGTTTTAATCTGCCAGGAAGTTTCAGTATAGTGAACGCATTATTGTGGCCAAGATAGACACGAACCCCACGCCTACTAAGTAGTACAAGTTTATATGCCAACTAGCTCTGCAGATGACGAAGAAATTGATGAAATGTATGATGAGATAAAAGAAATTATTCAGGTAGTGAAGGGAGACGAAAATTTAATAGTCATGGGTGACTGGAATTTGTCAGTAGGAAAAGGAAGAGAAGGAAACATAGTAGGTGAATATGGATTGGGGCTAAGAAATGAAAGAGGAAGCCGCCTGATAGAATTTTGCACAGAGCATAACTTAATCATAGCTAATACTTGGTTTAAGAATCATGAAAGAAGGTTGTATACATGGAAGAACCCTGGAGATACTAAAAGGCATCAAATAGATTATATAATGGTAAGACAGAGATTTAGGAACCAGGCTTTAAATTGTAAGACATTTCCAGGGGCAGATGTGGACTCTGACCACAATCTATTAGTTATGAACTGTAGATTAAAACTGAAGAAACTGCAAAAAGGTGGGAATTTAAGGAGATGGGACCTGGATAAACTGAAAGAACCAGAGGTTGTAGAGAGTTTCAGGGAAAGCATAAGGGAACAATTGACAAGAATGGGGGAAAGAAATACAGTAGAAGAAGAATGGGTAGCTTTGAGGGATGAAATAGTGAAGGCAGCAGACGATCAAATAGGTAAAAAGACGAGGGCTAGTAGAAACCCTTGGGTAACAGAAGAAATATTGAATTTAATTGATGAAAGGAGAAAATATAAAAAACGCAGTAAATGAAGCACACAAAAAGGAATACAAACGTCTCAAAAATGATATCGACAGGAAGTGCAAAATGGCTAACTAGGTATGGCTAGAGGACAAATGTAAGGATGTAGAGGCTTATCTCACTAGGGGTAAGATTGATACTGCCTACAGGAAAATTAAAGAGACCTTTGGAGAAAGGAGAACCACTTGCATGAATATCAAGAGCTCAGATGGAAACCCAGTTCTAAGCAAAGAAGGGAAAGCAGAAAGGTGGAAGGAGTATATAGAGGGTCTATACAAGGGCGATGTAGTTGAGGACAATATTATGGAAATGGAAGAGGATGTAGATGAAGATGAAATGGGAGATATGATATTGCGTGAAGAGTTTGACAGAGCACTGAAAGACCTGAGTCGAAACAAGGCCCCCGGAGTAGACAACATTCCATTAGAACTACTGACAGCCTTGGGAGAGCCAGTCCTGACAAAACTCTACCATCTGGTGAGCAAGATGTATGAGACAGGCGAAATACCCTCAGACTTCAAGAACAATGTAATAATCCCAATCCCAAAGAAAGCAGGTGTTGACAGATGTGAAAGTTACCGAACTATCAGTTTAATAAGTCACAGCTGCAAAATACTAACACGAATTCTTTACAGACGAATGGAAAAACTGATAGAAGCCGACCTGGGGGAAGATCAGTTTGGATTCCATAGAAATGTTGGAACACGTGAGGCAATACTGACCCTACGACGTATCTTAGAAGAAAGATTAAGGAAAGGCAAACCTACATTTCTAGCATTTGTAGACTTAGAGAAAGCTTTTGATAATGTTGATTGGAATACTCTCTTTCAAATTCTGAAGGTGGCAGGGGTAAAATACAGAGATTGAAAGGCTATTTACAATTTGTACAGAAACCAGATGGCAGTTATAAGAGTAGAGGGGTATGAAAGGGAAGCAGTGGTTGGGAAGGGAGTGAGACAGGGTTGTAGCCTCTCCCCGATGTTATTCAATCTGTATATTGAGCAAGCAATAAAGGAAACAAAAGAAAAGTTCGGAGTAGGTATTAAAATCCACGGAAAAGAAATAAAAACTTTGAGGTTCGCCGATGACATTGTAATTCTGTCAGAGGCAGCAATGGACTTGGAAGAGCAATTGAATGGAATGGACAGTGTCTTGAAAGGAGGGTATAAGATAAACATCAACAAAAGCAAAATGAGGATAATGGAATGTAGTCAAATTAAGTCAGGTGATGCTGAGGGAATTAGATTAGGAAATGAGACACTTAAAGTAGTAAAGGAGTTTTGCTATTTGGGGAGCAAAATAACTGATGATGGTCGAAGTAGAGAGAATATAAAATGTAGACTGGCAATGGCAAGGAAAGCATTTCTTAAGAAGAAAAATTTGTTAACATCGAGTATAGATTTAAGCGTCAGGAAGTCGTTTCTGAAAGTATTTGTATGGAGTGTAGCCATGTATGGAAGTGAAAGTGGACGATAAATAGCTTAGACAAGAAGAGAATAGAAGCTTTCGAAATGTGGTGCTACAGAAGAATGCTGAAGATTAGATGGGTTGATCACATAACTAATGAGGAGGTATTGAATATAATTGGGGAGAGGAGGAGCTTGTGGCACAACTTGACTAGAAGAAGGGATCGGTTGGTAGGACATGTTCTGAGACATCGAGGAATCACCAATTTAGTATTGGAGGGCAGCGTGGAGGGTAAAAATCGTAGAGGGAGACCAAGAGATGAATACACTAAGCAGATTCAGAAGGATGTAGGTTGCAGTAGGTACTAGGAGATGAAGAAGCTTGCACAGGATAGAGTAGCATGGAGAGCTGCATCAAACCAGTCTCAGGACTGAAGACCACAACAACAACATGCTGTTTATAGTATCTTACCTGTGTTCCTATTTTTTTATTCATTATTAAACTTGCTCCTGCATTACCCCTATCTGATTTTGTATTTATAACCTTGTATTCACCTGCCACCAAACTTCACTGAACAGACACCATTGATGACCTGCAGCCATCTAGAATGAAGTTAGAATTATATATTAATACCTTCAGCTGCTGATGAGCATTGATATATATCAACGGGGACAGATGAAAATGTCTGCCCCGACCGGGACTCAGACTCAGGAGCT
Organism: Schistocerca americana; assembly: GCF_021461395.2. Taxonomy (NCBI): domain Eukaryota; kingdom Metazoa; phylum Arthropoda; class Insecta; order Orthoptera; family Acrididae; genus Schistocerca; species Schistocerca americana. The sequence goes on along the minus strand of NC_060126.1, from coordinate 244,291,735 downwards.
CCTGCTTACATGGCAGATGCTCTGTCCATCTGAGCCACCAACAGCACAGAGGATTGTGCGACTTCAGGGACTATCTTGTGCACGCCTCCCGCGAGACCCACATTCTCACCTTATACGTCCACACACTACAATCGTAGTGTCCCTACCCAACACACTCATTACTCGTGGAAGACATCCTTACTAAGTCCCGTAAGAGTTCGGGTAATATGTGTACATCTGCACAGATGAGGAAGCTCATGGCCGGTATTGCCAGAACTATATGCTTATATGGACATGGTGTCTGTTCTTTCGGACATGCGTGCATCGGGTAATATGTGTGCGTCCGCACAGAAGAGGAAGGTCATGGCTGGTATTGTCAGAACTATATACTTATATGGATGTGGTGTCTGTTCTTTCAGACATGATAGAGCATCTGCGATTCAAGCAGGAGATCCCAGGTTCGAGGCCCGGTGGGGGCACACATTTTCACCTGTCCCCGTTGATATATATCAATGCCCGTCAGCAGCTGAAGGTATTAATATCTAATTCTAACTCCCAAAATACCTATTCATATCAGCCCATTTCCCTTTTTAATTTTTCTAACCTAACTGCCAATTAAGGGATCTGATATTCCATGCTCCAATCTGTAGAATGCATTTTGTTTCTCGTTATAATGACATCCTCCTGAGTAGTCCCTGCACAGAGATCTGAATGGGGGCTATTTTAGCTCCAGAATATTTCACGCAAGAGGATACCATCATCATTTAACTATACAGTAGAGCTGCATGTCCTCAGGAAGAATTATGGCCATAGTTTCCCCCTTGCTTTCAGCCATTCGCTGTACCAGCATAGCAAGGCTGTTTTGATTGATGTTACAAGGCCAAATCAGTCAGTCATTCAGACTGTTGCCCTTGCAACTACTGAAAGGTTGCTGCCCCTCTTCAGGAACCATGAGTTCAACAGATAACCCTCCATTATGGTAACACCTATGATATGGGTATCTGTATCACTGAGGCACGCAACTCTCCCCACCAACAGACAGGTCTATGGTTCATGTGCAGCAGGGGCACGGGGGCAGCTGCTGTCAAATCAGGTATGAATGACAAACTTTCTTCAGTACCATGGCGGGCACAAAACATATGTCATAAACTAAACCTTATGAAATCTGTTGTCACTCACATATCACACTGAAAGTTGATCAACGGACATTTTTGTGACACCATTCCTCAAATGTTCTTTATTAATAGTGAACTACTGCTTCAAAAAAGTGTAAAAGTCATCAGTATAATCTTGGATGAGCATCTAAATTGAGAACAATAAACAGTTACAGAATGCAAAAAATCTCTCTCTTGCATACAAGCAATCCTAAAATTCAGAAAAATATTTCCAACTCAATTAAACAAAAATTGCTCCAGTCTTGAATCCTGCCAAATATTCACTACTGCAATGTAGTTCAACATGGCAGAAATATTAAAATCTGTAAATGACTCATTTTAGCTGTGAATGCTTTCGTAAGGTGTATGTGTGTAACATTCAACTGTGTGACCTCGTCAGTCCTTTCCATGATCAGGTTGGATGCAACCAGACAGCCTATGTGATTTTCACATTTACTACTGCAGTGTAGTTCAACATGGCCCAAATAGTAAAATCTGTAAGTGACTCATCTTAGCTGTGAATGCTTTTGTAAGGTGTATGTGTGTAACATTCAACTGTGTGATCACATCAGTCCTTTCCATGATCAGTTTGGATGCAACCAGACAGCCTATGTGATTTTCACATGCTCTGTTTTCTTCATCAGTTTTTCAGTCACTGGCCTTTTTAATGTAATACTCACAAACCAAATACCTATTACTATTCTGTATCTGTGATACCAAAATTTTGGCAGCACCATTGCATAACATGAAATCTTTCTCCACCTCCTCCTCCTTTTCAGCTTTGCAGCTGTGGAACAAATTAATGTACCTACATCTTATCCAAAACCACTCTGCATTTTAGAGGAGATTAAAGCTTTATCTATTGTTTACTAAGCTAATTTACCAAAATCTTCTTTAGACTTGTATGTTGCTGTGTTGTTGGTGGATGCTTAATTTCTTCTTCTACTAATGCCCCTGCTCTTGCATCCAGACTGTTGAATGCTGTTACAAACTTTTCTTGGCCATTTGTTACTTTTATGTGTCAACACCAACTGTAACACCAAAAACCAGAGTTCCAGTTTATCATGGAGGAACTGAGGCATGTGCACCTTCATACATCTTCTCGATGAAACATCGTTTCTCATAGTTTCATCGACTGTGGACCCTGTCTTGCAAAAACCATTAATTTATTCCAGCAAAATGTTTCCATGTCATGCTATTTCATTCCATAAGTCTTGTATCTGAGTATGCAACATACACTGTAGCTGTACCAAATGTCTTGTAGAACTTTGTATGCCTCAGCGAATCTGTGTCGCCACGGTTGTTTGTTTCATGGTGTGCAAATTCTTCTGAATCTGACATCACCACTCTACAGCCTTTACATAACAGCATATTAAGTAAAAAGTTCTTATACACACATGTGAGAACATACAGCTTTATTTCTCTTTCCCATAAAACGTGAAAGTGAATAATAAAGAATGAAACATTCTAACTCCATAGAACAAAGGCAAACAATAAACAGTACTCAAATAATTAACATCTCTGTCGCCAACTGCTGAAATGTGCAAAACTGTGGTGACACCATGCAGCTACACAGTGTTGTATCAAGTGGGTTGTCTGTGTGTGTTCGCACCTTCAAACACTTCACACCAGCCACCAGAGGCACTGTGTTTTATATATGTGCATTTTGTTTTTGTTATTTTATGATTATGCCTTTTTATTGTTGTGTATCTTCTGTGCTGGTAGTTGTTCGTGTGTAGGTGTGAGATAACTCTGATGTTTCTGTTGCTTGGGTGGTAAGTTATTTTCAACTGCAAGCTCAGAATGATCAAGCAAGCTGTGTAGTCTTGGCCGTCCCCTGTGGCTGTGGTCAATAAAGCTACATTAATATTGTTTGAAGGAGTTTTTGAATAGTGTGGTTCCATCAATTAAGTACTCATAGGTTCTAATGGTCGAACGACAGTCTGCCCAGCTTGTACCAACAAATTGGTGATCCTGATGTGATATACCTGTGTTGTGTGATTGGATTAACGAACATTTACAGAAGAGATTTGCAAAATGACTGATCGAACCCTGCCATGTCATGATTAGCTGTAGCACTACCTCCTTTATGGCCACACAATCCATCTTTGTGGTTTGCACAGGAGGAAACCAGTTTTTTTCATTCTGGAATTTTGGCAGACGCTACCAAGTTTGTCCTGGTAGTAAGCCAATTAGATCACCAATATATCACGGAAGTGCAAGATATAATTATCTCGCCACCAAAGGTTAACTCCTATGACCAGTTTAAAGCAGAATTGATCTAGCGAGTGTCAGCATCGCAGGAAGAGTGAATCTGTCAAGTTATCACTCAGGAAGATATTGGAGACAGACAGCCTTCACAGTACTTGTGGCACTTAAGACGCAAGGTAGACGTGGGAACCATTCCGGACAGCTTACTGCACACAGTATGGAACAGTCGTTTGCCACCGCATGTCAAAGCAATTATAGCGTCGCAGTCCAACACACCCTTGGACCTCTTAGTGGAATTGGCCTATAAAATCCAGGACACAATGATATCAACTGCTCAGCACAATTATTGCAAAGTGTGCTAGCCTGACACCGACTGTTTTGCATGCAGATTATGACGCTTTGGCGGCTAAGGTAGATCTATTGATGCAGCAGATCGGCAAACTGTTATCTCGATGCATTCTGAGAATGACAGAAGCCAGAATTGATACCGCCAAAGCTCATGCAGCAGGTCATTGACTACCTCATCCACAACTGAATCTGAGCAGCAAGGTATCTGCTGGTATCACCAGCTTAGATGCACCACTCCCTGCACTCACCCAAATGGCCCAAATGGCAGTGGTGGTCGGAAGCAGGTGCTTCCTCCAATTGCCGATCAGTGTCTCCGCGCCCGTTTGTTAGCGATCAGCGATCCAGCTGAAAATATTTAATAGACACTGTGTCCAATTTGTCCATTTATCCATGGACTGTGTTGCACAGGAAGCGGAAACTGGGTCATAACAATGTATGGCACCATGCACTTGGAACTAGACTTGGGTTTATGACAAGCCTTCACATGGGATTTTACTGTCACAGATGTCACTGAACCTATCATTCGAGCGGACTTCCTCACCCATTATAATCTACTGCCAGACAAGAAGTAACCACGCCCAGATGATAACACCACAGGCTTAAGAGTGTCCGGATTTCAGCAGAATGCAGCCATTCATACTACCAAAGTAATACAGGTGGTGGATGGCGAATCTGTAGAGCTGCTGAAAGGATTTCCGGCTCTGACATGACCCCCTGGAGCACCTTAAGAGGTAAGGCACAACACTGTCCACTACATAGAGATGACTGACGATCCTCCCACATCTTGTAGACCATGATGTTTGGCTCGAGATCATCTTAAAATTGCGAAAGCTGAGATCGACAATATGATTTGTGAAGGCCTAATGTGGCCTTCCAACAGCCCCTGGTCCTCACCACCACATTTGGTCCCAAAAAAGTATGGTGCATGGTGCCCTTGTGGTGACTACAGAACTCTGAGTGTCAGAACAATAGCAGACAATACCCAGTGTCATTGTTATGTGACTATAAATATGCGTTGAGTGGTGCGGTTGTTTTTAGCATCCTGGACTGTGCAAAAGTGTATACACAGATCCCTGCAGCTGAATGAGACATTCCAAAGATAATGATCATCGCTCCTTTTGGCTTTTATGAGATGAAATTAATGACTTTTGGACTCAGGAACACTGTTCAAAAATGGCAACGCTCATTGACTTGGTGCTACAGGGCCCTACTTTTGCTTTCGCTTACCTGGACAATATTTTAGTTTTTTCGTCATCAGCAGAGCAACATCAGCAGAATTTAATGGAAGTGTTTAAGAGGTTGGAACACTAGAGCATCATCCTGAACACCGCCAAATATCTCTGTGGCCAGTCCCAAGCGGGTTTCCTTGGGCATAGGATAACAGCAGCAGGATCACTACCACTGCCAGAAAAGACGTAAGCCATCTTACAGATTTCAAGCCCACATATGGCCAAGCAATTGTGTCGATTCCTCAGTATGTTAAATCTTTATTGCTGTTGCTTGCCACACTCTGCCGAGTTACAAGAACCGTTAATTGCAGCGCTCATCAGCCCAAAGAACAAGGGTAACTCACCTATAACATGTACTGATAGCACGTGAGTGGAGATTGAAGTGGCCAAAATAGCATTGCAGACACTGCACAACTGGCGCATGCTGAGCCCATTGCACCTTTGGCACTAGTGGTTGATGCTAGCCAGATGGTGATCGGTGCAACATTGCAACAGTGATGTAGTGACACAAGACAACCACTTGCGTTTTTCTCAAGCATACTATTGGTCTCACAAATGCTGTGGAGTGCCTACAACGAACAACTTTTGGCTGTTTATGAGTCTGCAAATACTTCAGACCTCACCTGGAAACTAGAGACTTTGTTATCTACACTTATTACAAACCACTAACTTATGCCTTTTGCCAAAACAATATGAATCATTCACCTAGGCAACATAATTAGCTAATGTTATTCTCACAATTCAGCATGGACATACGACACATCTCAGGCAATGACAATGTGGTAGAGATGGGAGCATGATTAATTATGCCAAACTCACCTCTGCTCAACAATCTGATCGAGAACCACAAGGTTTGTTATCAGCAATCAGCAGGAACATCATCGTTGGATCTGCAACTTACCGAAATTGCAGGGTGTGATGTCAAGCTGTATTGTGGCATTACCACGTTGAGACTGTGGCCATTCCTAGTAATTGCCTTAAGAAGGGACATCTTCAATATGCTACAACTTGTGCCACCCTCGTATTCGATCAACAACACACCTAGTGTCAAATCGTTACATGAGACCGGGTATACGGAAAGACTGTCATGAATGGGCAAGGTGTTGTCTTAAATGCCAATACACCGCCACATGCAAGAACTGATAAGGAACTTTCCGATCATAACGACCCATTTCAGTCAAGTCCATATGACTTTGTTGGTCCATTGCCATCGTTTAAAGGCCAACATTGCATACTTACAATGATAGACCTTTACAACCACTGGTCAGAAGACAGCAGAAACTTTGGTTTTCACTTTCATGTTGTATTGGGTGTCACACTTTAGCTGTCCATTACACATTACGAAAGACAGAGAATGGCAATTTGAATCCGACCTGTTCAGACAACTCATGAAGTTCTGTGGCACAACTCATCACAAAATGATGAGATACCACCCACCCAGTAACGGGACGATCAAGAGATGGCATTACTCACTTAAGGCAGCACTAATGTGCCACAACACTAAGTGGATCAAGGCTCTTCACATGGTACTGTTCGGTGTCAAAAACACTTTCAAACCAGATTTATATGCTTCTTCGGCGGAACTGGTGCATGGAGATATGTTGAGGCTTCCAGGATAATTCATGGAAACAAACAATCTGTCACAACCAAGGGATGATCAACCAAAATTTCTTCACCAACTGCAAGAACATGTGTCCCGAATCCATCCACAGCAGCCTCACACAGTACAGCTACCACTTTCGTGCATCAAGATTTGAAAAGCTGTTCACACATCATGTTACGCACAGAAGGCATCAAACTACCACCAGCCGCCATACTCGTAACCCTGCCTTGTAGTCACAAGGGAAGAAAAGACAATTACATTTCAATCAGTGGAGAGGCAACCAGAGTTAAACTGGCTTACTTCTTCCAGGAAGCAACAATACCAGAGCTTCCAAGTCTAGGGCCTCATCCAACAGTCCCCTCATCATCACTTCCACAGCTGCCAGTGCAGATTACAACAGTGGTGGACCTACTAGCACATACCTGAAGATCCATTAACGGTGTCCTCTTTCTAGCCCTCTATTTGGAATAACACTCCACTTCCACCGTGGGAATTGATATGGTGACATCGTGCAATTACATAGTGTTATGTCATGCGTGTAGTCTGTGTGTGTTTAGAAACAACCATGCCGTCAAACATTTTGTGCCAGCCATCATTGTGCTGTGTTTTATGTATGTGTGTTTTGTTTTTGTTATTCTTTGATTATCCTTTTTTATTATTTTGTATCTTCCATGCTGGCAGTTAGTTCATGCATAGTTACTAGTTAACACTAATGTTGATGCTCCCTGCATGTTAAGTTATTTTCAACTGCAAGCTCGGAAAGATCAAACAAGTTGTGTATTCTTTGCTGTCTCCTGTGGCTGTTATCAATAAAGCTAAGTTAATATTGTTCGAAGGAGTTTTTGTGTAGCATGGTTCCATTGATTAAGTGCACGCAAGTTCTAACAGTCGAACGACAGTCTGCCCAGCTTGTACCGACAGTAACTGTATATTTATTTTGTCTATCTTTCTATTGTTTAAGGTCAAATTTAGTTGCTAGTCCAGTGTAAAGTTTTGTGCAATAGCCGTGTCTTCCTCAATATCCTTCCCTTCAAGATTTATGGGTTTTCTTTACATATTGTATTTGCATTTTAATAGTTCAAGTACCTTATTTATACTAGGATTAGCTAGTGAAACCACATAAATATTGACCACTGATGCTTACAAAACTGTTTCACACACAATCCAGAGAGCCACATAACAGTAAATAAGCCTGCCACAAACACATATTTAAACAAAGAACTTGCAGTGTCTGAAGGTGTCAGTCCATTTCTTTATGAAACACTACAAACGCCTGACAACATCAAAATAAATTCTACCAACTAATCAGTCTGAGTCTACCCACAGTACTTTTTTTGCTTCAAGTTGTAACCGTATCGCAGTCCAATTCATTGTAAAATAATAAATGTGGTACCGGTATGTATAAAATGTAGTAGACGGCAAGTAATTTAGTACACTCACATCATACAATTCAGATTCCTACCTCACTGCTTCAATTAATTTTTTGTCATTTATTATAAGTTTTAACAAAAGAAATACCACAACAAAACAATTTATAACAAATAATGAACAACAAACAGCTTATATCATCCACAACAAAACAAAATATGGAGATCTGCGCATGGCCTTGTATCAGAAGGAAATGAGCCTGGGGGTCACGTGATAAACAACCATGGTTGCCACAAGTTATGGAAATCACGGCATTTCAAACGTATCAGGGAAATTTGAAGAAAACTCTGGAAAAATCTTGTTTTTGTCTCGGTAGTATGAAATTGTTTGTTTACTGTGATACCATGCTTCGTCACTGGCTGAGCGTAGCTGAGTATGTGTGCCACTTCCCTAATCTCTCATTCTTACAGCTTCTTCCCTTCCCACCCCTCCACTCAGCTTGCAGTCAGTGCTGCCACCACTACTTGCTGTTAGCCTAAGAGCTGCCAATGAGAGACAGAGTGGTTTGTTTGGATCTGATTCTCAGAGATTGTTGATACAACAGCCAGAGACAACAGTCATGTGTGCAGGCCATTTCCGTGGCTACCTCTAATGGATCGGGCCTGCCAATCTGAGGCCCACTAACGTGTGGGCCCTGCCTGTCGGATCTAGTCCCACCAATCTGCTTGCAGGCCATGTCTGTCTGTGTGAGGCATAATGCGACAGATTTTCATGCTTTATCCATGGACCCAGGACTGTGGTCCTCCTCAGCAAACCAGAGACCACAGGCTATGGGTTTCAGGAATTGCAACTGTCTCCTCGCAAGTGCATTGTACAGTATGGCATTTTATAGACATTTTGTTTATTCTAGTACTTAGTAGCTTATTCACTCATGCTCATAAATTAAAGATAATTGCAGAATGTGGTGCCACACAACATGGCACTACACAAAACTGGCACTAATTGCATAGGCACATAGGGAACACACATGACACAGATCTGTAAGTCCACAGTATTGGTGATAAGTTGAGAAAACCATCCCGAAACACATGTGCTACAAAACACCACTGTTTCCTGCGCACGTATCCAGACATCAATATGGGATATGATCACCATGCACACATACACAGGCCTCAAAACGGGTTGGCATACTCTGGATCAGGTGGCCGAGCAGCTGCTGGGGTATAGCCTCACATTCTTGGACCAGTGCCTGTCAGAGCTCCTGAAGTGTCGTAGGGGTTTGAAGACATGCATTGATATGTTGACTGAGAGCATCCCAGACATGCTCAAAGGAGTTTAGGTCTGGAGAATAGGTAGGAAACTCCATTTTCCTGATATCGTCTGTTTCAAGGTACTCCTCCATGATGGCAGCTCAGTGGGCCCATGCGTTATCATCCATCAGGAGGAAGGTGGGACCCATTGCACCCCTGAAAAGGCAGACATACTGGTGTAAAATGACATCCTGATACACCTGACCTGTTACAGTTCCTCTGTCAAAGACATGCAGTGGTGTATGTGCACCAATCATAATCCCAACCCACACCATCAAACCACAGCCTCCATTCATGTCCCTTTCAAGGACATTAAGGGGTTGGTATCTGGTTCCTGGTTCACGCCAGATGAAAACCCGGCGAGAATCACTGTTCAGGCTATACCTGGACTCGTCTGTGAACATAACCTGGGACAACTGTTCCAATGACCATGTACTGTGTTCTTGACACCAGACTTTACGGGCTCTTGTGTGACCAGGGATCAGTGCAATGCACCTTGCAGGTCTCCAGGTGAGTAAACCATGTCATCTGTAGACTGACTGTATATCTGGAGACAACTGTTCCAGTGGCTGCAGTAAGTTCCTGAGCAAGGCTACCTGCAGTACTCCGTGGCTGTCTGTGGGCACTTATGGTGAGATATCGGCCTTCTTGTCATGTTGTATACTGTGGACGTCCCGTAGTGTAGCACCTGGACACATTTCCTGTCTGCTGGAATTGTTGCCATAATATTGAGATCACACTTTGTGGCACACGGAGGGCCCATGCTATGACCTGCTGTGTTTGACCATCCTCCAGTCACCCTAGTATTCTACCCCCCATAACATCATCAGTATGTGTTCTTTGAGCCATTTTCAACACACAGTCACCATTAGCACGTCTGAAAACATCTGCACATTTACTTGCTGCACCGTATTCTGATGTGCACCAACACACCTCTGCATATGCGGACTACTGCAAGCGCCACCATGTGACAATCGCAGGTCAAATGCACCACATGGTCATACCTCAAGGTGATTTAAGCCTGCAAACCGCCCACCAGAGTGTTGTTTCACCATGTATCAGCATTATCCTTACTTTATGAGCACAAGTGTATATTAGAAGGTATGAATGATAAGAAGAAGAAAATTGTGGCAGTTGCTGGCCGTTTGTACACTCTCATGTATTTCTTGAAAGATAAATCACACAATACCTGTAGAATAATAGACATAACACTGTGAGTAATAACTAACAATAACAAACATAGTAGAACCAACATTTTATTGGTGGTCACCTATAGTGTTGGTTTACACAACTCTTCCCTATCTTATACATTTCTTTCAAGAGGCCTACTTTTTTCTTACGTTATTTCTGAAAGCAGTGAATGTATTTCAAACCTGTCTTGTGACTCCAACAAAATGTGTATTTTTGTCACCAAATGTGTTTCACTTTATTGAAATACAATAACATCAGTGACCTTAATGAGACACATATACTATTTGGCTTGCTTTCACCATCTAAAAACATATCATTACAAAAGATGTTGATGTTAGTGCTAACGTTTCTTGCTCACGTGTTTAGAAATACAGACGTCCTTACATTTTTTTGTGTCAACTTATGTCTTTACTCATTCTTGAGATCTCAAAATTTGTCAGGTAAAAATGCTAAAACTTGTCTGGAAATCAAAGAAATGTCAGAGAATTTCACTTGGGGAAACTTGTGGCAACCCTGACAATGGATGGATGATGTCAACCACCAAAACTTTCTTCCCAGGATACCTTGACATAACAGGATGGAACGGGACAGCCATGTGGATGGTACCATTTGAAATGCATTGCAGAATGTTTCGATTTGATATGACATAACATTACATGACTTGACAGCCAGTGTGAACTGGCCTTTATTGATCAAGATGTTAACTGGTTGAATTGATTACCATTTACTCTGTCACAGGACAAAAAGGACAACCTGTGTGACATGAAATGCACAGGAATTGGAAAATTCCTTGAACATGTTAGGAATTAACACCATAAAAGTTGATTCAATCCACAAAATGTTTCATGTTTGTTCCTTAACAGTGGGCACTTCTTAAAGTAGGGTTCATTAATTTCAGGAAGAAATAACAATGTTCTTATGGGAGTTTCACTGCGACTTATGGAAATGTTCATTAAAAGTTGGATTTCCTTAAAAGCAGTTTCATTAATTCGGTATTTTACTGCATATGGTATGAAGCATAATAGTGTTAAAATAGAATTTTTTTCTTATAGAATTTCCATGTTGAACCATGGACTGACTTAAGCACATGTACACCTGTTGGTATCAAACCAAGCTAAGAAGCTTAAAGAATGTTTAACACTTAGAGATTAATTCACAGTAAAGTAAGGTTCTCTCAAGTATAGCATTTTATTTGGAACAGGAAAATAATTAATAAATAAACACCATTACTGTGGCTTATTACAACCGTGAAATGAAAAGTAGTTAAAGTTAATTTAGTTTATCTGTAAGATAAGATTGTCGCCTCACATCATTCCTGTAAGTGGGGGACTATGAGAGTAACACTACGGCTCAAAGTGATGTGGTGTGCCTTACCTTTTCAACCTGATGAATGATGCCCACGAATTTAAAAAAAAAAACTTTCTTTTTTAGTTTATTAGACATTTACAACCCACCTTCTGTGTGCGGAATTTTTGTTTTGTTTCTACATGTACCTTGTGCTGAGGTGAACGCAATGTATCTGCAAAACAGGACAGTTGGCAGTGATATTACAGTGTGTTGCAGCACTTGCTGCAGCGTGCAATTACTCCATGCCACTAGGAGATAACGGTACGCTCCAATCCACAGAATCCCTAGGGAGTTGAAAACTTGGTTGTTGCAGTCTCTAAGAGGATAAGTCGGTCATTAGTTGACGGCCAGGGAGACATTGTACGAGGCAAATCTTGTATAACTTGGAATGTAACCAACTGTAAACATGCTATGTACTTGTTTGTAATGCAAAGTGAATACATGTGAAGGAAAGAAGAAGCATTTGAAACCATTCAGCAATAGCTGGTATCTTAAATAACTTTGAAGCCAAGATACCTGAGCCACAGCTCTTCTGTAACTACTTCCAAGAGCCAGAAGGTCAAGTTTATAATCTACATTGACCATAAAATACACACAAACAGACCATTATAGATGCATAATACTTTGTAGTGTGTTGTATGATAATTTGTCATTAGCTGACAAATTTCTCCCATGTGGCAATAGTAACCATCACAATTTTCATCTAAAATCAATGGCAAAGTGGAGGAGTATAATCACTGATGTGCTAAATTCTCTAGTGCATCATGTGTGATTGGTGTAGTGTCTCTTTGTAAGGAAGATTCTGTCTCTGGTAGAACTGGCATATTTGTTCTTAGTTTTTATTATTTCCTTGACTTTATTTCTTTTTCTTGTTTTCCATCATGTACTTTTTCAGACTGTATGTTACGGTAAGATGACAGCTGCACAGTTCAGTGTCTTTTATCCATTGTAGATCTACTGCATTTTGGGAGAAAGACTCTGGGGAATGAATCTTCCTCTCTTGTGTGAGAGGCTTCTGCTGGCTCTGTAAAATTGATATGTTTTTGACCTGGCTGCATGTTTGTGGTTTATGGCAGGTGATGAGTGTGGTGATAGATGTGCCTTCAACAAAATTTGTTGTTATGTCTAGCGGATGCAGTGGATGCAGCAATTCATTTTTTTATTATTTTTTTTTCCCCTAAGGGTATGACATTCAAGTCAGTCATTTTTTTATTCTTGTCTTTCCTTTTCTTTTTTATACACTGGGCATACTGGTAAACATGGAGTGCGGTGTTCTGAGCAGTTTACGCATACAAATGGTTGTTTTCAAGGACAACTGCCGTGAAGTGTCTTCCATAGTTTCTGCATTTTGGTTCTGGTTTGCTGCATAACGACATGTCCAGAAGCTAACTACTGAGGATCTTATGTGTAGTGGGATGTAAAATTTGTGGGAGAACATTTCCTTCAAAAGCAAAGAGGGAAGTACCTGTGTCTATTGAATAGTTATCTTTGGGACCTTTTGTATGCATCCAACAAAATATATGCTTTGCCATTCTAGTTTTTCTCATAGTTCCTTGTCTGTCTGTAGTGTAAGGCCTCTGTTGAAGGTAACTCCTTGGATCGTATTTAGACTTTTATCTGAAATAATATTGGCTGGTACTCTGTCAAATTATTCAAATGCCATCAATGAATGCTTCAATCAATAGTGATCTGTTCCACATTTTTTTAACATGGTAATTTCCCCAAATTTATCTTGTATTTGCTCCATGAAAAATAGTGGTCTAGTTGCCATAAAATTATATCTCTCTTTTATAGTACACAACATGTATTTAATAAACTGTTCCATTCTACTGATTTGTCCCTCTTTCCATGGAATAAACAGGCCAGGGAAAGTTGTTGGATCATAATTTCTTCTTTGGAATTTCTAAATCTGTCTTTTGAGTCAGCCAGTTCACTATGCTCATTATGTTGATTTATTTTAATTTGTTTCATCTGTGATATATCTGTCCTGATGTCACCTACTCCTATTACTTCTATCAAGATCTCTCCCTGTGGGTGCCATCAAGCTACAGCAATCATCATTTAGCATGATGCCCATTGCTGGAAGTATTCGAGCCCAAAGCAGATAAACATTTACCATTGAATTGCATATGGAGTTAACAACTCTGGCATCAGATGTGCTATTCCTGTGTTTTCAGGAGGTTCTACTGAGAGGATACATGATGACCCCAAAATGTTGGGCCAGCTAACATGTTGGCTTTTAAGCACATTTTTATGTCTACTTAGTTATTGTGATTAGAGTATCTTTTACACTGGTCTTCACTACAGCAGAAAAAAATTAAAAAAAGGTCAAACCCAAAAAGTACACCAAAATGTTTGCGGTGAAAAGCAATGAGAGAAAGATGTAAACAAAAGAATGAAAAGCTTAGAGGATAGCCGGATCAACATCAAGGATCATAACCAAGGGTTCAAAAGTAAAGATAGTTGAAGACTGAAGAGTACAGCACAAGAAAGGAAGTAAGTTCTGCAAGTATCTTGGGGTCTTGTGTTTGCCACACATCTTCTCGTGAAAGAACCATGAGCCCCTTGAATGGTTTAGTAATCACTGTTGCTACAACTACCTCAGTGCCATTGATACCAGTTTGAAAATGGACATCCTCAAAGACATCATGTGTATTTGTAGTCATTTGGCCTAATATATTTCCAACATTAGTGAGCTTCCAAACTGTCTGTTCTAGGTAGTTCATAGATAATGCACTTGTTAATGTTTCACAGGATGTCTTGTCACACCCACCACCTACAAAACTGCAAATATTCCAACCAATTATTGGATATTAAGATTAATGGAATTCAAATTCAGACAAAGGAATACAAGGTAACAACTTTTATTACATCTTAATATGAAGCAAAGTGTACTGAATGGCAGACTATCAACAAAAAAACAAAAAGGGAACATCAAAAGAAATGTGACTGTGGCACCTTCAATATCTTAGATGGAGAGATTTTAAAAGTGAAAATAACAGTCCAATTTCAACAGTGGATGATTAAAATCCTACAGAAGAAATTGCGAGTTCAAGACAAAAGATGCCAAAACAGCAGCAAATACCCAACACCATGAAGAGAGAAACCGAAAATGCATTTCACACCAAAGAAGATGAAACACCTACAACACGAGAATACCAAGCAATGGAAACAAATGGAAATGAAGAACACTGTACTGAAGTTACCCATAGAAGAAAGAGAAGACCAATTAAGCAACACGAAACACTGACTGGCGCTGGACCACGAGACGCAAGTCTACAAGCTGCAGAAAAGACGGCCTGGCTCTATGTAGGATGGCTTAAACCTGAGACAACACCGGACTCAATAAAACAATTTCTCAATAAGAAAGGAATCAAAGAAAATGTGAAATGTGAAGAACTGGCAAACAACAATAATACAAAGTCTTTTAAAGTAGGCATCCCCTTTCACAACTTACGAGTTGGCGAATAAACCTGAATTCTGGCCAGAAGGAATCACCGTCAGACATTTTCATTTTCCCTGTTTTTTTCGAGAAAACGGAGGGGTGCCTCTTCCATAAGACACAAGAATGCAGCCCAAAAGAATGCAAAGAAGAAGGAGCAATAGGAACCTTAAAGATCCTGCTGTGGAATATAGAAGGTCTAAAAAGTGCAATCAACACAGCTCCAACAGACTTTCTGCAGGAATATGACATAGCAGTCTTAACAGAAACATTCTAAACTGAAGAGTGGCAACACCCAGAATTTTACTGTACTCATCCCCATGCAAAACAAGGCGACAGAGGAAGACCCAGTGGAGGAATAACTGTGCTCATAAAACCGGAATTAACACCAATAACTGCAACTATCAAACAAGAACATACACTCCTGACAGAAACGAGACACATTACAATAATATCAGCATACTTCCAACCGAACAAAACATGCATTGATATAATAGATGAAATAGGCCAGCTGATCACTCAGAGTAAACATAATAAACCACTAATTATTGCTGGAGACTTAAATTGCAGAATGGATGTACAAAATTACAAAGTAAAAGTAACAGTGGAAAAGTTGCAGGAAGAAGGCTTTATCATGTTAAACAATCCCAACATACCTACATATATTTCCCACAATGGCAAAAGTACAATAGACATTGCATTCATAAGGGGACCAATCGGAAACATATCCCTCTGGAAATAAATATCCAAGGAGCATGGCAAAAAATGCAAGAAAAGGAGGAAGAAGCTCTCTTGAGAACAATAGATGTCAGGAAAGTGGAAGCAGAATCCGATCATATAAAACAAATCGAAATGTTAATAGACAATTCGCGAGTAGAGGAAGCAACCGAAGTGAAGGGAGAACTCCTAAGACAAGCCGCCAACCCCAGATACAAAAGAAGAGCAAAAAATGGTTCGACATGGAGTGTTACAGTCTAAGAAAAGATGTACTAGGAAGCCTACATCAACTAAAACAGTGCACAGAGAACCCTATACTCCTCAGGAATTATGCCAAAAAATGAAGTATCTATAAGAAAACTCTAAAGGAAAAGAAGAGATCATTCTGGGCAAAAGAAGGAAAGACACTAGTGGAGGAAGCCTCAAAAGACCCATATATTGTGCTACGCCGCAGAAAATGAGCGGAAACACAGTACACAGACATGAAAATATGGGAGAAGCACTTCGACAATGTACTGAATAAGGGAGGACTAAGAGGGAGACTGGAGGGCAGAGAGGATACAATGCTGCAAACAACCGTGGATTGGATCCCATCGACCACGGAAGAGATCAAAGATGCCATTAACAGCACCAAGAATAAAAAAGCTGCAGGCCCTGGCAGACTTTATAGTGAATATCTGAAAGACACTGCCCAAATACTAATGCCAATGTGGACAAAACTCTACAATAAGTGTATAGAAACAGCCTCCATTCTGGAACAGTGGAGACAGTCAACAGTAAAAGTGCTTTATAAAGGGACAGGAGACCCCAAAGACTCTAGCAAATACAGAGGCATAGCCCTATAAAACTTACCTTTCAAAGTGTTCACAAAAATAATAACAGAAAGAATAAAGCAAATAATTGACAAACACCTCCCCGAAAGCCAAATGGGATTCAGAAAGGGAAGATCAACTCTGACAGCAATAGAACTCCTGCTAAAGAGCATATGGGAAGCCCTTGAAGACAGGGAAAAGTTTCATGTAGTATTCATAGATTTTACAAAAGCCGTTGACTTTATAAACAGAAAATTAATGACCAAAAAACTAGAGGAAACCCTGGGAAAAAACAACATCTGGACACGAATAATAAGCACAATACTGCAATGGAACGAAGTAAGAATGTCAGACAATCTCTCCCTATCGGAGCCAATACTCCAATGAAATGGAGTACTACAGGGAGACCCAGTGAGTCCTCTGTTATTTATCCTTGCAGCAGAAGAAATTGTAAGAATACCCCAAAGGGAGAGTGTAGTTTCATATGCATATGCAGATGATATTGTAATAGGTGCAAAGAATATTGCAAAGTTACAAGAAGCAATAAACGATATGGAAGATTGGTGTGTCGAACACGGCTTCAAAATAAATGCGGCAAAAACAGAAATGATGTACTCAGCAATGGAGGAAGAACACCTGCATCAGCTGAGATCTTCATACGAGAGAGAAAACTGAAGATTGTACCAGACTACAAGTACCTAGGGGTCACAATACAAACAACTGCAAAATGTTTCACAAAACATGTAACAGAGAAAGCAATGCAAGCAATAATGGCAATACATGAAATACAATACATCAGATCCCTTAGCCTAGAGACAGCAATGGCACTATTGAGAGCCAAAATCTTCCCAATGCTGATGTACGGCATAGAAATTATTGGATCACATCTTACTGTGAACAACCTAACAACACTAGAAAGAATGAAGGTGACCTATATAAAGAAAGCAATAGAAGTGTCCCAAACAACACGATCGAGACTTGTATACCTGCTGGCGAGGGAACCCTTCCTCATTGAAGACCTTCGGACAATCCTGATGCT